>NC_064920.1:833024498-833181998 GCF_023897955.1 Schistocerca gregaria | reverse complement strand
TGAGACAGGTCTGTGGAGAACTGCAATGATGACAAAATCGTCAGCGAAAAGAGCCGGGAATACCCAGGGGGAGACAGGCTGTTATATCGCTAATGGCTACAGCGAAGAGGACGACGCTCAGGACAGAACCATGGATAAAGGTGCCCGACAGGACAGAATCCACACGTACCTTGAAAATTAGGTCCTTTAAACATTCCTGAAGGAACGGGGCATGCGCCCACGGAAGCCCCACTTGCAGAGGGTACAGAGGATACTAGTCCAGCAGGTGTCGTAGGCCTTCTCCAAATTGAAAGACACGCCCGGAGTGTGAGATTTCCGCAGAAAACCTTTCATGACATGGGTGTACGAAGTGACGAGCTGGTCAACTGCAGAACGGCGCGCTCGAAATCCACTGTGCACTGGTTAGCAAATTTCGAGACTCGAGCCACCGTACGAGACAGGCATGAATCATACTTTCTATCACATTGCAAATACAGCTGGTGAGAGAAATAGATCAGCAGCCAGAAGGAAGGTGTTTGTCCTTACCGGGCTTAGGTACGGGTATGAAAGAGGTTTCACGGCAGCGTCTGGGAAACGTGCTCTCTGCCCAGATGCGGTTGTACATACAAAGGAGAAAGCGCTTGCCCACAAGAGAAATGTGCTGCAACACCGTGTGGCTCTGGGGCGGAGGACCGGGATGAAGTAGAGCATGATCTATTTCCCTCATAGTATAGGCGCCATTGTAGCACTAACTATTCTAAGAAGAGAAGGGTATCGCCCGAGCCTTCTCTGCTCGTCTCCGATGGAGGAATGCAGGGTGATAGTGGGAGGAGCTAGAAATTTCCGCAAAATGGCGGCCCAAGATGTTGGAGATAGCAATAGGGTGCACTATAACATCATCTGTTACTGTCAGGGCGGAAACTGGGGAATGGACCTTGGTCCTAGAAAGCCGTCCCAGGTTGGCTTACAAGACGGAAGCGGAACTGGAACTGTTAAAAGAACTAGTAAATGAAATCCAGCTAGCTTTTTGCTATCCCGAAAAACGCGATGACTGTGCACGCAACCGTTTATAATGGATGAAATTTTCCTTCGTAGGATGACGGGCCGGCCGGTGTCGCCGTGCGGTTCTAGGCGCTTCAGTCTGGAAAAGCGTGACCGCTACGGTCGCACGTTCGAATCCTGCCTCGGGCATGGATGTGTGTGATGTCCTTAGGTTAGTTAGGTTTAAGTAGTTCTAAGTTGTAGGGGACTGATGACAGATGTTAAGTCCCATAGTGTTCAGAGCCATTTGAACCATGACTGTGAAGAAAGCGGAGAGCGCGGCACGCCTCGGACCACCAAGGGACCAGGAGACGACATGGTAAAGAAGTGCGGGGAACGAAACATTCTGCGGCTCTAAGGATAACGTTTGTAAGAAAACCTCCAGTCAGCCTTGGTAAAAAAAAAAAAAA
Source organism: Schistocerca gregaria (assembly GCF_023897955.1). NCBI lineage: Eukaryota > Metazoa > Arthropoda > Insecta > Orthoptera > Acrididae > Schistocerca > Schistocerca gregaria. Next base: position 833,180,568 of record NC_064920.1, on the reverse strand, counting down.
ATGACTAAGAACTATGGGACTCAACATCTGAGGTAGTCAGTCCCCTAAACTTAGAACTATTTAAACCTAAGCACATCACACACATGCATCCCCGAAGCAGGATTAGAACCTGCGGCCGTAGCAGCAGCGCGGTTCCGGACTGAAGCGCCTAGAACCGCTCGGCCACCAGCCTTGTTAAGCTGCTATTTGAGTGTGCACGTAGGCTGGACCAGCACAGAACACTTGGCATCTGTATTTTTTCTTCTCCCGTGTCTTGGTGAAGACATCAGTTTCAGCTAGTGTTTCAGCTTTATCCGAAATCTGTGCGAATTCCATGCGTCTGCCTGCACTTCCTGACATTTCCGTTGGCAAACGCCGCAAAAATATGCATCAAGCGCCCTCTGTTCGGCTTGCTGTAATACAGCATTATTAGTATTATCTCTAGTCAGGTCTTGTGTTAGTGATAATTTTCCAAACACAGTCCGCAAAACTCTACTAATTCTCCAAGTTTCTGAGATATCCCGTTAAGCTGCTCACGTTAGTGCCTCGATGTATTTTTTCGTCTGCATCTTTCTACTTGCCCGTCTCTCAAGTGGACAAACGACAGTGCAGGCCTTAATTTCTTGCGGTACATTATATATGACGTCACATTCTCTGCTAACATCAATTTAGGTACACTCAGTTGCTCAGTATTTCAGTTTCCCAACCTGGTAGTCGTATCCAAAATAGACATCTCCCGATTCACCGGAAAATGGGGTTACCAATGAAGCGGTTTTTTATCAAGGGTATTTTCGATAGGCTCTGACAGTTCCTTCCTTTCCTCTCTTAGTTTTTCTATTTCTCCCTGTAACTGAGCTACCTGATGCAGCAGAGGCTGAATCTCATCTGAGCCGAAACCTGTTTAGACAAAGAAGATTGAAAAACAGCCTGCGCCCTTCGTCACTGGGTCTTTGAATAAAGATGAGTGTGTCACAAATTCTTAACAAAGGGCATTGGGAAACACTACAAGAAGCGCCTTGTGCTTACCTGAGAACATTACAATATTCTGGGAGTCCACTCTACGAAACGATTTAGGTGACAATTTTCTCCAATATGATTCCATGATATTTGAGAAATTTTCAGGGATAGTGGGTACAAGTTTAAGAGCTGTGAGCACTTTTTCCATCTTCGCTATTGTGAAACATCTCATAATGAGGTATCCATAACTCTGGAGGTATGCATTTTAGAGCCACACTACCACCTCAAAGTTGCCTACTGTAAGTTTCTACTCTTATTTCCAAACCAGTGTCTCTTGCCTCGAATTCACACATTTATCCATCACCCGTGAAGGTAGATATCAGCACAGAATCACCTTTTACATCTCACGTAATTAGCACGACGCTACAAGATAGAATTTCAAGACACAAGAGAATTAATGACATTAGGTGCCAGTGGGCATTGTAGTAAATCAATAGGGAGAGGAAAATTTTTGCCGTACTGTGATTCGAACCTGGGTCTCCTGCCTGCTGGGCAGATGCGCTGACCACTGCGCCATCCGGACACGATGGTCGTCGCAACCTCAAGGACGACACAGCACGCCTCCCGCCAGACAACATTCTCAAATCATCCACACACGAATACTGTAGGGCCGCTTGCCCATTATCCTCATTATTCGAGGTATTTCGTCGATTCCTGTGAGATTTCGAGTGTGGTGTGCATCTGCACTGAATGCATCAATTGCTCGTCCTCACCTTAATAATGGATGTGGTGTATGTTCTTTCGGGCATGTCAGAAAGAACAGAACCCACGTATAAATTAAAGTTTGCAGAGAGTGGTGCCGACGGTTTCGCTTCTCGCACACAATCTGGGAAGGGAGAAATTGTTTAACTGTGTGCACCTTCGGTCACACTCCGTTCGATGGAATGCGGACTGCAGATGTAGACGTGGTGCATGTTAAGGTACGCTGTGTAGAGGCGGTTACTAAATCACTCTGGTGATAGCCATGTAACGTAAGACCACGCAACTTCGAGTTCTGTTGTACTGTCTCTACTGTCCTACACTTCACAAAAATACTGTTTCAGTTCTGCATACCACAAATATTCTTCCTGTGAATTTGAAATGTTCACATGAAAATTTTGAATCGTTTTGTCGAATTCATTGGTGCATGTCAGAGGACCTACACAGTTTGGAGCAGCTAACTCTGGCTTCTAAGCTACCAATTGATAACTCAACAAACGACTGACCCCTTTCACATTACTGAGAGTTTTAGGCGCGTAAATATAGCTTTTTCAGGTGCCTACGTAAAATGTATGGACGACAGAATAATGTAAGAGCGAGTGGGATAAGACCGGGTAATGGTGTGAAACCAGGCACCTGGTTTATGCTCTCTCGTGGGGAGGCACAGAATTACACTGCACTAACGAGGAAGAAAGCGTTCATAAGGGGGTGTTTTTGTTCAGACCACCGTGTCTATGAGGATAAGTTTGTTTTACGGCATCAACTGATTAACGTTCCTTGGTTTTTAAACTGCGATTATTTCATTTTCATTACACTAATGAAATCTATTTATTCAGGAATATGATGATTAGTAAGGATTTATACGCTAGCAAACAGTGTGTTCTTGTTTTTATAACTTCTGCATCTGCACTTGAAATAAGACCAGGTACTTTGAGACGCTTGTCTCTGCAGCTTCAAATGTGCCAAGAACTTATCAAACCAAGACAAATCGACAATCATGGACAAGGTTTTCGTGGAAGGGGCAATTAATGAAATGTTAACGGGTGGGGTGGGTTACCTGAAAACTGTAAGCATGTTTTATGTTTCACGAAGACAGTAGAAGATTAAAATAAACTAGGACGCTATTTAGTTTAACTTTGGAAGAAGTTCCAAGATGAACACACGAACATACAACGAAAAATAATCTGAAGCACAAATTCAACGGTGAGACGAATATGGCTGGATTCGGTTGCGGCAAACCACTTTTCTGGCCCGACGAAAGCTGCAGTGGAGCAGATGAGGATTGTTACTTTACATGTGAATAATATTAAATTCTTCTTCTTCTTCTTCTTCTACTACTACTACTACATTTTCACTGAAAAATCTTTTCTCCTAAATGTCACTAAGTTGGTATGCGTACCCGCTCTTACCTCAGTGGGTAAGACCGGGTGATTTGGGTTTCTATAAAAGAAGCTTTAATTAAGAAGTACTGAGGCTATGGTTTTGCAGGAGTAATATATTGTTCCCAATTAAACTATGATTATTTTTACTCAGTCTGGCAATCTTTAAGTTAAATATCTTCGCTTCAAAGGACTTGAGTATTAGCCAGCCGATCTTACGCCACTTTCGCCGACCTTATGGCACACCGAAATTATTTGTTCACATCAATCACGGAGCTATAGAAGCATTGGACAGTCATGTTAGGAAATCAACTAAACTGCGCAATAGACGAAAGAACTAGAACGAAATCGATATCCATACGATTTTACGTAGCGTATGCTAGACAACTTGCTCCTCTTCTAGCAGCAATCTACCGTAGCTCACTGAAGGAACGACGCATTCCAGGTAACTGGATAATACGTGGGTATTTGAAGTTTTCAAGAAAGACTGTTGAAAAGATGCACGCAGCCATAGGCTCCTACCGCTGACATTCTGTTTCAGAATTTCTCACAACTTTTTGTGCTAACTTATGACGCTCTACAGCCAAAAACTATCTCTGTGGCAATCAGCATGGATTCAGCAACAATAACCATATGAGGTGCAGATCGCTCTTTTTGGCCACGAGAGACAAAAGCTCACAGATGGCTGCTCCTACTAGATGTGTTCCCCGACTTCCGAAAGGCATTCGGTACGAATCCTTACTGCAGGCTAAGGAACAGAGTACCAGCGTACCCAATCTCAGACCAGCTTCGTGACAATTTAAGAATTAATAGCACATAGAACACATTATGTGATTCTTATCAGAGCTATATCTTCAGACGTAACAAGCAATGTCTGCTGCACCTCAGAGGAGTTAAAGGAAACAAGATCCAAAGATTTTCACAGATTCATTCAGTAAGCGTGATATCGTCACGGGAATGCTCATTCAACTACAGCGGCAGACGCTGCAAGAAAGTTTTTATCACGGTGTGGTTTATGCAAAAATTCAGAGTCCATACATTCCTAGGGGAGCTAGAATGTATGTTGTTCCCTCCAGGGTTTACCGGCAAAAGACAATGAAGGTAAGAAATTCTAGCTAAGACGGAGGCTTACCAACAATCTTTCTTCGCCCACACCATTCGCGACTGGAACTGGAAAGGGTGGAGGCGACAGTGGTAAACTGCCCCCTCCGCACACCAATAGAGGCTTGCGGAATACCGTCTACCATACACCTGTTAGTTGTGGGGTATGAGAGGTGTTATCTAGGGCACCATAGCGCACGTTGGCTCACAATATAGGTACTCACCCTGTGACGCCCCTGCCCCTGGCTGGCTGTGGTTTTATCTTTTATTTGTCTCCCTTGCTTAATCTCCACAGCCCGCTGTCTAGAGTCCAGGCTCAGCTGGCACGTTCTGTTAACGACGAGTCCCTTTTCTCAACCAAGATGGTTAATCATACCTGAAATTCTACTGCCTCGGCAGCCATGCTTTAATAGCTGAAGTTTGTTAAAGCCTTCTAACTACCTTTCTGCTAACAATGAAGCAGTTCACTTTCCCATACATTTCCCATGGTTCCTCTTTCGTTTTCGTACTTACGTGGTATGTCTTTAGTTCCTGTGTGAGCTGACATCGGGACCACTAATGTAAATTCCACGTGACAAATTATCATGAGATTTGCATGTATGTAAATCTACGAATAGTAGTAATAACTTAAAGAAATTAAATTAAGAAAAATTGTTTCTAACCATTTTAAGACTGATTAAATGTAGCGATACACCAATACACGGATCGGTGACGAGAAGCTTTCAGTAATCGGTTCTTTGAATCCTGTATTAACCTGTGAGTCACTAACAAATGTTCAATCCCGCGACCAGCCATCCTGATTTAGGTTTTCCGTGATTTCCCTAAATCACTCCAGGCAAATGACGGGATGGTTCCTCTGAAAGGGCAGGGCCGACTTCCTTCCCCATCCTTCCCTAATCCGATGAGACCGATGACCTCGCTGTCTGGTCTCCTTCCCCAAACAAACCCAACCAACTAACAAATGCTGAAAGTGATTGCAGCTGCAATCCATGCTGCCCCACTTTTGCTTCTGACTTTCAGATGATGTAGAGAAGGCCCGTTTCATATTAATCTCTAATAGCTAGTGATTCTATCTTCAGTTCGTACACAAACACTCATTGTTTTGTTACAAAGCCGCTATTTAAGCAACATTGAACCTAGACTTAATGTATTCCGTGTTGCATCGTTACGTGCAGAAGGTTACCGAGAGACGTGCAAACTTCTAAAGTTAGTTTGTTAGTAGGATCGACCGTTACTGTTTATAAAGTATATAAATAATCTAGTAGAAGGCATCGGTAACTCCTTAAGACTCTTCGTAGAATTAATGAATGGTACATGCTCTGGCAGTTGCCCCTGTAAGTAAATAAACGTAACATACCGCGCATACGTAGGAAAAGATATGCACTACTGTAGAATAACGCTATTGATGACAAATTTTTGGAAACATGTGTATTAAAATATCCAGCAGTAATCACGCACAGCGTCCGTAAGTGGAATGACCACACAACACAAATGGCAGGAAAAGCAAATGTGGGGCTGAGGTTCGTAGGAAGAATGTTAAGTAACGATAACCGATCTACGAAGGAAGTTGCTCAGAAGGCACTTGTTCGACCAGTTCTTTAATACTGTTCATCAATCTCGGGTGCTTACTACAAGAGAGAAAGATCCAACGAAGAGCGGCGCCTTTTGTGACAGGACTTTTAATCGGCGCGAGAGCGTTACGGAGATGCTCACCATCTCTAGTGGCATCCCTTACGAGAAAGGTGTTTTGCATCACTGAGCTTTACTACCGGAATTTCAAGTGAGCGCTTTCCGGGAAGAATGGGGTAACATTATTTCCTCCTACATACATCCCGGGATATGACTACGACGTGAAAATTCGAGGAATTAGAGCCATGCAGAGGCTTATCAATCATTCTTCTCACGCACCATTCGTGAGAGGAACAGGAAAGGAAAGGAAAGGGGGGGGGGGGGGGGGGGGAGAGAGCAGATCAGTTAGTGGTACCAGAAGCACACTCCGCCAAACACCATTAAGTGTGAGTGGTATGTGTATTTAGATTCATCAGCTTTATATCCAAACAGCCGTGTTTGTTGGTTTCCGCTAATTTAAATTACTTTCAAAATCTCGAGGCACATAATGAGAGAATGTAAATACACATCCACAAGTACCTCATGCGAGCATGCAACAGCAACTATCCATAGAGCCTTATAGCTTTGAAACATTACAGTTAATGAAAAGCAATGAATACAACTGCTTAAACGCACAAAATAAAAAGGAAATTTTACTTATTTTCCGAGCTGGAAAAAATAAACAATGTACTACCTTTAACCGTTTTCGTACGACCTACTGAAATATACTCTTAGTTCCTCTCCTTTCTTTGCCGTAACGTGTATACGAAGAAGGAAACACGAACATTATATATGACGATATAGGAGAAGTTATCTAGTGGTAGACCTCATATCTTATCAAATAACGAAACATACCTTACATATAGCGCCTCCGTTAAGTGACCTAAAATCTCTCATTCAACTTGTGTCGCGAAATACGGTAGACTAATTCAGATAGTACGTGTGTATTTGCAATTAGTACCAGTTTAATTAAATATTGCGGATATACTTAAAACATTGAAAGAGCCTACTTCCTCCCTTCTATCTGATTCTAATCGTGATGTTCATTTGAGTTCGCGTCTTTAGCTGTACATCTGTCCACGTGAAGGACAGCGGACCAAAAAATATTAATTCACAGAATGTGCTGGATATGTTCAAATCTAATTAAACAGCAACATAAAAAAGAAAATCATTAAGATATTGGGAGTATCACTGTAACACACTTTCCCTCGATAGGTGGTGCCCCGATAATTTATAGTGGCATACAGTTGCCAGTTGTATGAATTCAAATATCTGTGAAGTGAAAAATGTGCCTGGTCATACTAAAGAAAGTATCACGTCAGTTTAATGCTATAATTAGTTGCTCGAGGCAACAAATCTGATAAAGACTGGCAGTAGTTAGTGCAGCCTTACAGCATCACCTGTAGATAAAATATGTATCTATTCTACACTTGTTAAACTAAACCCATGCCTTACAATCCGCTAGGAACTACTTTTTAGTTATTATTTGGTTCTTTCATCATTTACTGCCGAGCAACTTACAAAGTTAATGAGGCAAACCAGTTTTTGTCAACTAAACGCCAAGTACAGAGACCTGAGACTTGGTTCTACTTACTGACAGAATCCTCCTGTTAACGAGTGTATTTAGATTTGCGCTGCCTCGTCCCTGGCTGTGGCGTGTGCTTCAGACGGCGACCCAGCGCACTGTCTAAGCTGCGTGCGGAATAAATGGTGTGCGCCTGGTTTATCACCGTGTCCACAGCGAGTCAATCGTTGCCGACGTCATACGGAAGGTAAAGGTCGACCTGAGAGAGTCTTGTTCATTGTGTTGTGTCACGCTCATTCAAGTTTTTGAACTAAAAAAAGCACGGAATCATAAATCTGGCATGCGCTTACTCGTTAGTGTCTGCTTTAGAGATTCGAATGCATAAATTATGACCAATGGCCCGTAAGTAGCCGTGAAAATTGGTTGGTTGGTTTGTACATTAAATGGACTAACCTACAAAATTATCCGTCCCTGACGCGAAAATTATGTAATGCAGGGTGGCTGGAGGACTTATGACGGTCTGTTTCAATTGACGTGTGAAGACACACGAGGAGTTTATTAACATCAGCTGCGGTAAGCATTAAATGTAAAAGCCAACTTGATCGTTTATTAATTTTTACGGGCGAGAACTTTACTTTTCTGCGAAAAAAGATACTGGAAGATGATGGGATGGCAATCTGGCAAAACGTGTATTTCCCGTAGCAGTAGCTAACAACAAAATGACTATTTACATAGGGCCAAAACATTATTATTATTATTTTTGAAAGTAACAGCCGTTTATTCACATGAGCAAATCCAAGCAAAGTGGCACAGTGGAAAGACAGTATGCTCACATTCTGGAGACCTGTGTTCAAAGCCTTTGAAGCCATCCAAATTTAGGTTTCCCGTGGTTTATCCTAAATCACGTGAGGCAAATATCCAGATAGCGTCTATGAAAAGAACAGGGCCATTAAGTTTCAGAATTATCTTCAATCAGAGCTTGTGTTCCTTCTCTAATGACTTCGTCGTCAATAGAGCGTTGCTCTATTCGCTCTTCCTCCTTCCAATGAATAAATGGTTCAAATGGCTCTGAGCACTATGGGACTTAACATCTGAGGTCATCAGTCCCCTAGAGCTTTGAACTACTTAAACCTAATTAACCTACGGACATCACGCACATCCATTCCCGAGGCAGGATTTGCACCTGCGACCGAAGAGGTCTCGCGGTTCCAGACTGAAGCGCCTAGAACCGCTCGGCCACTCAGGCCGGCAATGAATAAATACATTCGCACATTCGTAGTATCGTTGATCGCTTAAAAATAAGATAACGATCGTTATTAGCTGAAACCTTACGATAGACGTTAGACCATTCTAACCGGCTGAGATAAAGTCCTTCCGTACCCTTCAGAAACAATAAAAATTCGAAAAATGAGAAAATGTAAGAAAGGGTTAGGATTTAAAGGCACATGAACATCGAAAACACCAGAAACAGAGCTAAAGCTTGATAGAAAACAAACGTGAAAGGACATTGGTCTTGCGGTTTTCAAAACTGCCATTACACCGTTTCCCTTAAGTGATTTAGGGAAACAGCGGAAGAACTAAATCTGTTAGGCTGGAAGGGGAATTGACCCCCACTCCCTCTAAATGTGAGTTCAGTGTCTTATCACTGCTCCACGTCACTCAGCGTAGAAGTACTGACACATTATTATCAATACATGTTGTCTTCTTTATTTTTCGGTCGCTCCTTTCTTTCTGCGGTCACAGTCATACAGGTTAAATATCATCTTTTGTAACAGCAGGTTATCAAGGAGAGTTAAAGAGCAGATAACGATCTCATCACATTCAGTGTCAGGTTACACATCCCGTATCAGGTTGCACACTTACCTTGGTGACCCCCACTCTCTCCCCCCGTGGAAATGTGAGATGTAACCAGCATATGAAGATTGTTATAGAGAAGGTGAATGGTCGAATTCGGTTTATTGTGAGAATTTTAGCAAAGTGTGTTTCAGCTGTAAATGTAACAGGTTATATGACGCTATTGTGACCTTTTCTTGAGTACTGCTTGAGAGTTTGTGATCCGCACCAATTCAGATTAAATGAAGACATCGAAGCAATTCAGAGGTGTAAGACGAAGCAAGTTGAGTAGTCAATCTCATCTGCTATGTTTTTCGGCCTCGCAAGATTTTCTAAATTTGTTCATAAACTCTGATAATGTCAATGTTATAGTTTATTAGGGCAGTGCATACTAAAATCAGGCTCATAAATAAGCTTAATCCCACTGAATTTCATTTCTCATCACATACTAGTTGCAGTGATCTAATTACTAAATTCAGAAACTTCGTTAATTATGAAATATTGTTAACTGAAAAGGTTCATACAGTACGGCCTTACATATTTAATGAGCAGTAGGAAAGGTATTTAGACATGTCAAGTACATTGACATTTGAAGGTACACATCTCTAGCTTTTCCATAATGTGTCTAAAATTGTCTGAAACTAATTATCTTCCGAATTAAGTCATGAAGGTCCATGCGGCTTTTCGCGGATGATGCTGTAGTATACAGAGAAGTTGCAGCATTAGAAAATTGCAGCGAAATGCAGGAAGATCTGCAGCGAATAGGCACTTCGTGCAGGGAGTGGCAACTGACCGTTAACGTAGACAAATGTAATATATTACGAATACATAAAAAGAAGAATCCTTTATTGTATGTTTATATGATAGCTGAACAAACAATGGCAGCAGTTACTTCTGTAAAATATCTTGGAGTATGCGTGCGGAACGATTTGAAGCGGAATGATCATTTAAAATTAATTGTTGGTAAGGCGGGTGCCAGGTTGAGATTCATTGGGAGAGTCCTTAGAAAATGTAGTCCATCAACAAAGCAGGTGGCTTACAAAACACTCGTTCGACCTATACTTGAGTATTGCTCATTAGTGTGGGATCCGTACCAGAGCGGGTTGACGGAGGAGATAGATAAGATCCAAAGAAGAGCGGCACGTTTCGTCACAGGGTTATTTGGTAAGCGTGATAGCGTTACGGAGATGTTTAGCAAACTCAAGTGGCACACTCTGCAAGAGAGGCGCTCTGCATCGCGGTGTAGCTTGCTCGCCAGGTTTCGAGAGGGTGCGTTTCTGGATGAGGTATCGAATATATTGCTTCCCCCTACTTATACCTCCCGAGGAGATCACGAATGTAAAATTAGAGAGATTCGAGCGCGCACGGAGGTTTTCCGGCAGTCGTTCTTCTCGCGTACCATACACGGCTGGAACAGGAAAGGGAGGTAATGACAGTGGCACGTAAAGTGCCCTCCGCCACACACCGTTGGGTGGCTTGCGGAGTATAAATGTAGATGTAGATTAATTAACATTAAATATAATATTGTTATTATTTCCAAAACCTGCCGCTACAGACTTTATTGTGAATTTGTTTATAGCAAACCTAAAACTTTCCCCAATGGCACCCAGACCTCGAGTGAAGAGGCCTACACACAGCTGAGCTTGTTACAAAGGACGATATGGGGATGGAGAAGGGAGAGCTCGATTCCTGTTGGTCCATTGGGTCTCCCGCCAGTTTATTGTGCTCCCATTGGCTAAGATTCTGAACTTTGGGATTATCGTCTTATTGACATATTTTTTATGTTCAATTTGACGTGCAGTGTTTGTTAATTAAATCTTTTATTAGAAAGTTCAATATTTCGAGGATCATAAAATATTTTATTTAAGATAGCTGCCGTCAATAATGAGTAGTGTAAAACATACTGTTCATAGGCGAAACTATATATAGACCTAGTACACCTGAGGTCAGGTAGTCTGCGTCTGAGAATAAAAGGAGCAACGCCTATGTCTCTTGTCGTGAGCAATGTGCCGTAGTCCGATACCTAACATTCTGAAGTATTCGCATATATTGCGCACAATTGGTATTCTTCAATCGTAAGTTTAATTCATGACTTTTGTTCCAGTAATAACTAATTAATTCCGAGTGAGATCTTACTAGAGGAAGACAGTGATTATTGACACTTACGGGCAAAAACTGATTACAAGAGCACTGTTGACGGACTTACTGACCATTTTTGTGCAGTATCTTAATGGTTTTGAGTTACTTAAATGTGTATGAGGACAGCGCTATGATGAACTGATACGCAAAATTTTTGACACACATGAATCATTTTTAATCACTGGACGGTGTTGTGTGATTATTGCACTAGGACAATTTAACAATATATGAAATATTGTAGTAGGCAGCAATCTGCTTTCCTTTAATTCGAACTGTATGTAAGACCCGAAACTGGCCATATCAGTGAATACTTCACAGCAAGAGTATAATGAAAGTATGTCGACCACAATATTGCTATAGACTATTAGCAGAACTAACATCTTTCAGCCAGTTTTGGAACCAGCGCAGCTACCGAAAATACCAGAAGAGGCTTATGGAGAAGGTGGAGAAGGAAGCAGATTTGTTCCACGCGGGCTGCTTGATTTGATACCGGCACCTTCGAAAAACAAGCAAGTGTTACGGAGATGCATCAGGAATTGAAATGGGGATCCCTGCAGGCAAATGACGTTCTTTTCGAGAGACACTATAGAAAATATTTAGAGAAACTGACAGCTGAACGATACTACTGCCACCAGCAAACATAAGGACAACGAAAGTAAGATCGAGAAATGGTGGCTCATGCACAGGCGTATAGGTAGTCGTTTTTCCCTCCCTATATCTCCGAGTGGAACAGGAAATGAAATGATTAACAGTGGCACAGGGTATCCTCCGAGACGCGCCGTCAGTGTATGTATGTAGTATGTTTGTAGATGTAGACGTAGAATTGATCAAAGTCACAAAGGGGAATCCCCTCCCCCATGTCTCAGGCAATTGTACCAAAGTTGTCATGTGACATAAAATTGGCGGGAAACCCCTCCAAATCTCTCTGAGCCAACGGGAGAACAATTAAATGGCGGGAGACCCAATGGACCAATAGGAATCGAGCTCTTCCATCTCCATCCGCATACCATCCTTTGCAACAAGCTCAGCTGTGTGTAGGCCTCTTCATTCGAGGTCTGAGCACCATTGGGGAGAGGCTCAGGTTTCCTATAAAAATTTTTGTTAACAATAAATTCTATAGTGACAGGTTTTGGAAATAATAACAATGATATAACAAATTAAGTAATAACTTATTATGAACAATTTATTTTTTACAGTACATTATTTAAATTGTTGTTTATTAACAAATTTTTATCTACAAAGTTATTTGTTTCTGATGAGATATCTCATAGTGTTTCATTTTTACATAGCTAGTTTTTTCTCATATATGCCAATTTGCAAAGCTAATTTTTGCTTTATTGGTTGCTTTATATACACGCCATCCATGGATACATATACATTCCTGGAAATGGAAAAAAGAACACATTGACACCGGTGTGTCAGACCCACCATACTTGCTCCGGACACTGCGAGAGGGCTGTACAAGCAATGATCACACACACGGCACAGCCGACACACCAGGAACCGCGGTGTTGGCCGTCGAATGGCGCTAGCTGCGCAGCATTTGTGCACCGCCGCCGTCAGTGTCAGCCAGTTTGCCGTGGCATACGGAGCTCCATCGCAGTCTTTAACACTGGTAGCATGCCGCGACAGCGTGGACGTGAACCGTATATGCAGTTGACGGACTTTGAGCGAGGGCGTATAGTGGGCATGCGGGAGGACAGGTGGACGTACCTCCGAATTGCTCAACACGTGGGGCGTGAGGTCTCCACAGTACATCGATGTTGTCGCCAGTGGTCGGCGGAAGGTGCACGTGCCCGTCGACCTGGGACCGGACCGCAGCGACGCACGGATGCACGTCAAGACCGTAGGATCCTACGCAGTGCCGTAGGGGACCGCACCGCCACTTCCCAGCAAATTAGGGACACTGTTGCTCCTGGGGTATCGGCGAGGACCATTCGCAACCGTCTCCATGAAGCTGGGCTACGGTCCTGCACACCGTTAGGCCGTCTTCCGCTCATGCCCCAACATCGTGCAGCCCGCCTCCAGTGGTGTCGCGACAGGCGTGAATGGAGGGACGAATGGAGACGTGTCGTCTTCAGCGATGAGAGTCGCTTCTGCCTTGGTGCCAATGATGGTCGTATGCGTGCTTGGCGCCGTGCAGGTGAGCGCCACAATCAGGACTGCATACGACCGAGGCACACAGGGCCAACACCCGGCATCATGGTGTGGGGAGCGATCTCCTACACTGGCCGTACACCTCTGGTGATCGTGGAGGGGACACTGAATAGTGCACGGTACATCCAAACCGTCATCGAACCCATCGTTCTACCATTCCTAGACCGGCAAGGGAACTTGCTGTTCCAACAGGACAATGCACGTCCGCATGTGCTCTAGAAGGTGTAAGTCAACTACCCTGGCCAGCAAGATCTCCGGATCTGTCCCCCATTGAGCATGTTTGGGACTGGATGAAGCGTCGTCTCACGCGGTCTGAACGTCTAGCACGAACGCTAGTCCAACTGAGGCGCCAGGTGGAAATGGCATGGCAAGCCGTTCCACGGGACTACATCCAGCATCTCTACGATCGTCTCCATGGGAGAATAGCAGCCTGCATTGCTGGGAAAGGTGGATATACACTGTACTAGTGCCGACATTGTGCATGCTCTGTTGCCTGTGTCTATGTGCCTGTGGTTCTGTCAGTGTGATCATGTGATGTATCTGAGCCCAGGAATGTGTCAATAAAGTTTCCCCTTCCTGGGACAATGAATTCACGGTGTTCTTATTTCAATTTCCAGGAGTGTATATACACACTAGCAGATGCAGGCGAAGGAAAATACTCACTTGCACACACACACACACACACACACACACACACACACACACACACACACACACACACACACACACACACACATACACATAGACACACGTACATCCAATATTTTACATGCACACATACTTTGCAGAAGTGTACCTGGTATACATAATATACGATGGCTATTCAGGAAGTAATGTCCGATCGGTAGCGAAATGGAAACCACAATTAAAATAAAAAAAACGTTTTATTTGCAACAGTTTGTTATATCTTCTAGTTACTTTTCTACACAGTCGCCGCTCCGACTTAGACATTTTTCGCAACGTTGTACCCCCGCCAAAGACGGCAGCCGCCTATGCTTTCTGCCACTTCTCTTCGGTAGTCTATAGTTAGTTGTGTGTGCCAAAATGTTGTCTTCATAGCCAGCGGTTCATGTGAGTAGAGATGAACCACAGACGGAGCCAAGTATGGGCTGTATGGTGAGTGATCAAACACTTACCAACAAAAATGCTGCAGTGACGTCCTCATTTCCTCTGCAGGGTGCGACCCAGAGTTGTCACGAAAAAGGAAATGCATGACAGGCACTTTACGGGGGCTGCATGAAATCAGACGGAATCTCAAGGCAGGTACCTCATATATGGTGGAAGACACTATTGGTCTAGGCGTTTTCACTTGTTCACTGTACGCTCAGAACTGGAAAGAGCGATGTGACGCGATTGATAGGCGTACTGGAGACATTGCCCAACACATCTGTGCAACGATTTATCGAATTTTCGCTGTCGTTTCTATTTCACGACCTATCGGACCTTTCTTTCTGACAAACACAGTCCAATGAATAGTGAGAGTACGGTAGGGTGCTGATCCCGCCTCCACTGATGAACTGTTTACCACCATGATGGGGCAACCCTACTTTTACCTGCAGTCCCGTATGTACTTCATGATATTAGTAGAACACAGATTTGCTTGTCTATATATAAGTATGCAGAATAAATTAACAGTCAGCTGTCGCAGAAGAGTTCCTGGGCTGGAACTTTTGGAAGTGAAACGTCTATCATAAAATCAAATGACAATGAAAGCACATAACCATTTCTTCCTTTGCGTTAATCCAGTAATTTACTTTTTAGTGCAATTTAGAACTTATTCTTTTTAGGATTCTCCGTCTCAATCTGTAAAAACGGAACCGATATAGGATCGCTTTGTTGTTTGTCTGTCTGTCTGTGAAGAACCTTTTTCTCAGGGATGGGTAAACGCGTCAAGTTCAAATTTATGTCACGTATTAAGGTCTATAGTTCCTTGGTGGAGGAAAAATTTTAAGTTCCCACGCCAATTCAATTAAAATATTCTGCCATTTATGTCACATATTTTGATACAAACTCACTAGTCAAAACCAGTAGGGTACTTCTCATTGAAGCGGACTTATGAAATTTGGAAAAAAGTAATGTATCACAGTACAAGTAAAGTACAATAATCTGAAAATTGTTAAGCTGTAATTATAGAACATAAAAAATTTCTTTTTGCAGTTAATCATCACTGCTATCTTCATCCATCAGATGATGATGATGATGATGATGTCGTGTAACGAGGGCCTTCCGTCTGGTAGACCGTTCGCCTGGTGCAAGTCTTTCGATTTGACGCCACTTCGGCGACTTGTGCGTCGATGGGGATGAAACGATGATGATTAGGACAACACAACAGCCAGTCCCTGAGCGGAGAAAATCTCCGACCCAGTCGGGAATCGAACCCGGGCCCTTAGGATTGACAGTCGGTCGCGCTGACCACTCAGCTACCGGGGGCAGACTTCATCCATCAGAATCATAACAGACAAACATTCTGCGTGCAAACATAATCGTAAATTGTAAGTTCTAGTCATGTTTTAGAAAGTAAATTAAAATAGTTTATTGAATCATCTATATTCACACATAAAAACTGAGGTCTCTCGCTCGCTTCTTTTTATATGTCCGGGCTAGCGTGAGGAATTACTGCAGATATTTGTATAGTCTTGGAATTCCCACGACCGATATCCTGCCAGTATCTATATCGAAAAAGAGGCAAAAATCGTAGAGATTCTCGATTTCCAGGATGGATGAACCAGACCGATATACGTAATTAAGTTTGTGCGGAACCCTCAGTGTGCGAGTCCTGCTCGGCGAATTTTTCTGTTATGTACATCAAGTTCTGCTATAACACAACTTTAAGCTGCTTCAGTAATATGGGAAGGTTTTATATTAAGCTTTAATTCCTGTGATGTACAACAGCAATAAACTTGTGGCTGACCAAATTTATATCTGATGTTCGCCCTAAATATTTTACAGAAGCCACTGTAGCTGGCGTTGATATCAGGTTATTTCTGCCCATACGTGTTGTAAATAATTATGAGATTTAAATCTGCACTTAGATAATGATGTGTTTTTTTTCAGTGCAGCGAGTGTCTTTCAATGTGATTGAGTTTATAGTTCATGTATTTTTAATTTTGAAACTACAGCTAAGAAAAAAAAAGACATGTTTACCTCTGTTGTCTGTTGTTTACCTCAGTCGTCTAATTCGCATTGCTGTCACAGCACATATTGAGAGAAATGACTTAACACACACCTCATTCCGTTCAGTACACATGAACACATGATACTTAAATGTGTTAGTTCAATTTTCTTTCACCCTGTCCTAGTCGTATCTGTTGTACGTCATCTACATCAATTAACGACTGGAGGAAAAGATCTTGTTCACCCTTTGTTTTAAAAGAGTTTATCATAATATCGAATATTTTGGGTGCACTCCTTTCTGCGTCTCATTGTAGATTATCATTGCCTACATTAATTTACCAATAATTTCGTTTATATTTACATAGTAATAAAACTGATATCACTTAAGGGAAAAACATAAAAAAATAATCTGAAATCACTTGCGTTCTCCAATTATTCCGCCAACTACTTTCTTTTCATATAAGTTCTTAGAAGATGCTCCTTTACTATATTTCTCTTATAGCTTTGGGAGTTTCATTTTCTTTTCGCTACAAGCTTGACATAAGATCAGTGGAACCCATGACATCTCTACCAGTGGCATCACATGTCCTTGGGTCATAACCAGCCTCCCTCCCCTCCCCCTCCCCACTCCCCTTGGTTGCTTAAAGAAGAAGTGGATCTTTGCACCATCTGGCTGAGTTATGGCAGCTTTTAAGCACTTACCTCTGAGCTCTCCACTTTGGGCGCAGGAAGAGTAGACGAAGAGCACAGTGGCCTTCATCTTACAGGACTTCCTTTTGTCCTCCTTGTCCTTCTCCTTAGAATAAGAGAACTGGGATGTTCTCCCTGAATTGGTTCCAGAGGTAGAGAAAAACGAGAAGTCCGAGAGCTAGCAGTGGTTACTTCAGCCACTAGCAGGTGTGTGGCTGTGGGCCAGTGGCAAACATGGTCCTGAGGGAGCTCTTCCTATCTAGAAAAGCTAGAAGAGGATGAGACACCTCTGGCTCTGGTTAGTGACTGGTATCCACAACAAATCCAGAGCCAATGCTCCCAGGCAGGCATCAGTGGGTGGCGCTGAGGGCCCACTGTAAGAGGAGCAACAGAGGAAGCCACTGTTGACAGATGACGATGACATTGTAGCTGTAGCTTAAAGTCATGTGTCCATACTTCATACACTTGAAGCATGCCATAAGAGGAAGAACACGATTTCATGTCACACTGGTAGACAATCACCTTAACTTTCTCAGGCAATTTATCACTCTCGAAAGTCAAAATGAAGCCCACAGTAGCAACTCTGTTTTCCCTTCTGAGCCGTGTCGGCTGTAATTTTGGGGCCACTAGCTTCTTGTACAGCCGTTATCGATCCTGGTTATATGCCAGGGCTAGGGTCTTTAGTCGAGGAGTGTGTTGTTGGGTTTGTCGGGCCGTGGTACCGGCAGCTGGCAGGAGGCCTCATGGCTGGCGAGTTGGTTTTTGCGGTACTCGTGCTACACGGGCGTGGAGTTCATGAAGCCACGAGTTAAGGTGGTCGCAGCCAAAGTTTACCAGCTGGAGTAAGTATTGATAGCGGCGAGTTGCTGGAAGGGCTACAAGCACTGGGACAACTCTGGAGACTTCTGTAGATCATCTGAAAGGACTGAAAGCAACAGCAGCCCTGCTTGTAATCCCGGGCGTCATGGCTCCCTCACACCTCACACCTCAGTGGAGTTAGGTACTTACCATTTATTTGTACTTGTCTTAAGCTCACGTCTGTATTAATGTTGAGTTGGACTCGTCATTTTTATTATGCCCCCGAGTCATTATGAAGATGGTCGTGTAACTGATTTTAATCTGTTTGTTCCAGATCAAATTCGTTAAAAGTGTAAGTAGGCTGTTTAGGTTTTGTTATTGGTAACGCCATGTATCGCTCTATATGAAGGTCACTGGCTGTGCTGTGTGCAGTCTGTGGCTGGTCGGCATTGTTGTAATACTCGCCATTGTAGTTTTGGGCAGCGGCAGCTGGATGCTAACAGCGCGTAGCGTTGCGCAGTTGGAGGTGAGCCGCCAGCAGTGGTGGATGTGGGGAGAGAGATGGCGGAGTTTTGTAATTTGTAAGACTGGATGTCATGAACTGCTATATATATTATGACTATTAAGGTAAATACATTGTTTGTTCTCTATTAAAATCTTTCATTCGCTAACTATGCCTATCAGTAGTTAGTGCCTTCCGTAGTTTGAATCTTTTATGTAGCTGGCAGTAGTGGCGCTCGCTGTATTGCAGTAGTTCGAGTAACGAAGATTTTTGTGAGGTAAGTGATTTGTGAAACATA
Organism: Schistocerca gregaria; assembly: GCF_023897955.1. Taxonomy (NCBI): domain Eukaryota; kingdom Metazoa; phylum Arthropoda; class Insecta; order Orthoptera; family Acrididae; genus Schistocerca; species Schistocerca gregaria. The sequence goes on along the minus strand of NC_064920.1, from coordinate 833,161,729 downwards.
TAGGTTAATGTTAGTCAGGGCCATTCTCTTGTAGGGATTACTGAAAGTCAGATTGCGTTGCGCTAAAAATATTTTGTGTCTGTTTAAGCACAGTCTTGTACAATTTTTCCAAGGGGACATTTTCAAAAGGTATGAATACTATCTGTTGTATACTGAGTTTATGTAATTGAGACTTCATGTAATTGAGACTGCAATAGAGAGAGAGAGAGAGAGAGAGAGAGAGAGAGAGAGAGAGAGAGAGAGAGAGAGAGAGAGAGAGAGGGGGGGGGGGGGGGGGGGGGGGGGGGGGAAGCGATGCACTGTTAAAAAAAAAAGGATTTGCTCTGGTATTTGAATTTGTAGGTGGTTGTAAACTTTGCTACATCTTAGATATTGTCGTTTGTAGCATTATTTGAGCAGATTACTGTTTCCTTTATGATGCATGTTGGCAGGATAGTTCCAGTTTCCTGGGCTCGGCGCAAAGACATGTTTCCCTCCTGCTGCAGCGACACTTGCGTCGTCGCAAGACATCTAGGTTTCCTCGCAGACAGGCGCCTCTGTAAGCTGCCTCGTATTAGCTCAACTGAATTTTATCATTTTTGCACATACCACAGCGGAATGTCTCCCAGTTAATTCCGGAACCCTTGATCTAATAAAGTACTGATAATTGTGCAAGGACACAAGCCAGGTGTTCTGCAAGTCCAAAGTTCATTGTCACTGTATTTGCCCTTTAACAACTTGTTTTAATCTTGCATTCCCTATTTTGCTACTTCTGGAGCGTGTTAAATTTTAAAGGCTTTTATTTATGAGTATGAACTGTTGAGGTTTTTTTTATCTGCAGTTATTAGCTAACTTTATTCATTGTCAAAGTTGTGTGGTTGCTGCCAGATTGCTGTAATTTGTCTTCTTTGAGGGATTGTATATTTATTTAAGGGTCATTATTAATGTTTCTGCAGTGTGTGTGCCAGCTGGGAGTCACCTTTAAATTTTATGCCCTCCCAGTCCTCTTGTATTGTATTGTATTGTGTGTGTGTGTATTGTGTGTGTGTGTGTGTGTGTGTGTGTGTGTGTGTGTGTGTGTGTATCTTTGTTTACAGGATTTTATTAAGGTTTGTAAGTTCTTAAGGGCTTAGCCACAGATAGTGGTGTCACTTGTTATCATTTCTGTATTTTTGGTGGGCGCTGTCTATTTAAATTTTTATCCATGCTTGTAAATTGTTGGTATTTTAATGGCAGTCATTTGTAATTTATTTTAATGGTAAAACTCAATTTGTTAAACCAGCTTGGAGTCACACCTAGTTGATGTGACGTCTTACTCGTATTTGGAGACTTATGTATATTCCTGGTTTTAAGATCTGTTCTTAATGGTATAAGCAGTTAAGGTTTTTATTAATGAATTGATCCTGTTCAATTTATTTACATTATTGTGAGCGTTGTTCCTCATTTTGACAAGGTTTCTAATTTGTAATCATAATAATTGTTGTTAAGCAGTACAGTGTTTCCCCACGAAATGACAAATGACGAAAATATATGGGTCCAGTCCCCATTAGTTTTTCCTTGAAATTGTCCCAACGCTTGTGAGATATCACCTTGGCTCCCTATGGACACGACGAATGAAGTGCACATCCCATCGCTCTAAGCTGATCCGCAGCTCGTCGTCGGATTCCAAAAGAAGATCACCATGAAAAATGACGCCCTGGACCACATTGAGACTCTTATGGGGTGTGGCAGTCACGGGAGTGTCACCCAAATTTTCACAAGAGAACACCGCCCGTGATGTGACTGGGCAGATGACGACGTTTTAAGCAAGTGGTAACCGCTCTTCATCTTAGAGATGGCTGTAACATCCCCGTATTTGTCTTCATCGTGTTCGACAAATAAATAAAGTCTTTGTGACCAGAAAGATGATCCCGTCGGGCCTGGTACAGAGGGGGAGTGTTTTTCTCCTTGCCATCTAGGCCTACATTCCTCCCACGTCGTGGCCAGGGAAAAAAGATGATCCCGTCGGGCCTGGTACAGAGGGGGAGTGTTTTTCTCCTTGGCATCTAGGCCTACATTCCTCCCACGTCGTCGCCAGGGAAAGCGTTAGGATCATATTTCATTGCATCATACAAGGCCTTTCCATTCGAAGAGCCAGCTGGGGCCTTGTCAGCACCAGTGGGAGAGTGTAAGTCGCTTCATTTGCCACAGTGCCACCCACTCCAAACAGGGGCTCTCGCCATGGACGCTACCCAGCCTCAGGAACGACTACCAGGCCAGTAATCCGTTGCTGGGATCCCCGTGCTCCAGTCATGATGGTCATATACTCCATGGCATACACGGGAGTGTTCAGCACAGGCATCAAAATGACATCCCTGCATAGTTATGGGGGTTACACTGTGCAGATACTGTATGAACCTCCCCACAGTTGGATGGGTACCGAGCTGGGCATCACTACAGGAAGGAAGGGCACAGAAGTGGAGCATACACGACAGTGGGCGACCTTCCCTGCACGACATACACTTATGTAAAATTTGAAAAAGTTAGCAGATAAAACCAATAATGGGAAGCATGAAATCGTTAGTAGAACGTGAGGACAGCGCCAGGAGAGAAACTAGAAATCAAGACCAAAATCGTGAAACTCATCCAAGCAGAGTCTGCACCAAAAGGACCATCCAACGGAAAGTCAGAAGGAAGAGGGTCTAAGTGTAGGTTTGCAGTACAAAAAGGGGAAGTAGTGCCGGAACAGCTGGGCCCTTGTGGTAGCCAAGCAAGTACTCACCAAGAAGTGGTAAGCCTGCTGGGGAGTCCCTACAAGAACACAGTCATCTTCATCTGAGGAAATCAGTAGTGCAGATTTTATAATGCATGCACTAATAGGGGCTAAAGTATACTGCCAATTCAGCAACAAGGTAACGTGAAGCAACAAGGTAACGTGAAGCAACAAGGTAACGTGAAGCAACAAGGTAACGTGAAGCAACAAGGTAACGTGAAGCAACAAGGTAACGTGAAGCAACAAGGTAACGTGAAGCAACAAGGTAACGTGAAGCAACAAGGTAACGTGAAGCAACAAGGTAACGTGAAGCAACAAGGTAACGTGAAGCAACAAGGTAACGTGAAGCAACAAGGTAACGTGAAGCAACAAGGTAACGTGAAGCAACAAGGTAACGTGAAGCAACAAGGTAACGTGAAGCAACAAGGTAACGTGAAGCAACAAGGTAACGTGAAGCAACAAGGTAACGTGAAGCAACAAGGTAACGTGAAGCAACAAGGTAACGTGAAGCAACAAGGTAACGTGAAGCAACAAGGTAACGTGAAGCAACAAGGTAACGTGAAGCAACAAGGTAACGTGAAGCAACAAGGTAACGTGAAGCAACAAGGTAACGTGAAGCAACAAGGTAACGTGAAGCAACAAGGTAACGTGAAGCAACAAGGTAACGTGAAGCAACAAGGTAACGTGAAGCAACAAGGTAACGTGAAGCAACAAGGTAACGTGAAGCAACAAGGTAACGTGAAGCAACAAGGTAACGTGAAGCAACAAGGTAACGTGAAGCAACAAGGTAACGTGAAGCAACAAGGTAACGTGAAGCAACAAGGTAACGTGAAGCAACAAGGTAACGTGAAGCAACAAGGTAACGTGAAGCAACAAGGTAACGTGAAGCAACAAGGTAACGTGAAGCAACAAGGTAACGTGAAGCAACAAGGTAACGTGAAGCAACAAGGTAACGTGAAGCAACAAGGTAACGCTGAAAATGCAGGTATCCAGAACATTTGGCGTTTTAACAAAATACGAAGGAAATAGCCAATTTTAAACTTACTTGCAGTTAAGATATTGCTGCCCTTTTAACTTAAAATGATAGGTATATCTTTGAGGTTTCATAATTAATGGTGAAAAAAATCATAAAATGTGTGACGTGTGCCCTTTTAACAAACTGGCATTCATGTATCAAACATTTTACTTTGACCTGAAAGTGGGGCTTGTAGAAATAATATGCTGTGGCTGTTTCTGCAGTGGAAAACTCAAGACTGAAATGATGTGATACTGTGCTTGTTATATTTACATGTGATATGACTCCATATATAGATTTAAATGTTGTAAGATACAGAGCACAACTGTAGCTCGTGGAAAAGAAAGATTTATTTATTTATTTATTTATTTATTTATTTATTTATTTATTTATTTATTTATTTATTTACTGCCAAATTATAGACCTATTACCTGATGTTTTATAACAGGTCGTACATCTTATAATTTTCGTTTTTCATCTTCTTACAGCTTTCTTTTGTTTTATCTACCCACACACACCCTTATTAGTAGCGAAATAGTATTGCTTATCTAATTTATTTCTAATACTATGTATTAATTTTTGGTGTCCATCCTTGCAGAGCATTTGGTGATTTCTTGGCTAGATTGCCAGCACCTTATGCTTATTTATTGTCACATCTCGGCTTCCTGGTCACTGTTTTCGCTGTCACTGTGGGTATCGCTGTCCACCCTCTGGAGATTGTTGTTACGTTGCACATAGGCATGTCTTATGTCGTGTCCGCATGTACTCTTCATGTGTTGTTTTTGAAATACTGTTTGTTAGTACGTTTAATTGTGCCCGTTCTTCGTCTCTTATCGCTGTGTATATATCTACGTCTGTATCTGTATAGTCTAAGTGTAGTGTATGTCTATTGTTCGCGTATTGCCCGCAGAAAGGCTGTTCTGGGGAACCTTTTCCCCACATGAGCATGTAGGTGTCTGTCTCAGACGTACGCGGTTTAAGTGCGTGGGATAAGGTCCGTATCCGGTTAGGAAATGTACCATACCGCGACTGGGATCGATATATTTCATTCTCAACCGATCTCTTGTGTCAGGGAGGAAGTCGTGCAGTCTACGTCCCTTATCACATCCCACTCACCTTGCCATGCATCCAAACGCCAACTTTTAAGGTGACGTTTTGTCCCTATCGGCACACCACTTATTGTGTGTACCTTATCTAGCCTCCCCATCTTTAATCAGTTCATTGCAGCTCTGTATTTGATGGCGATATCTATGGGGCATATTCCCAGCACCACACACAGTGCATCCGTTGGGGTCGTGCCGAAGGCTCCGTATAGCCTAAGTAGGACACTTCTCTGCCCTCGTCAGACCGATGCTTTGTTGGTGACCACGTGATAGTTGCGAAACCAGGTACTGATTCGAAGAGCGCACAGTGGTATGTCGGTATGACTGGTAGAGGTAATCTGTACTGTTTTGAATGTAGCCTCTCCAGTTTGTGTTGTATTTTTTCTGCTTTGTCTGTTAGCCTTGGGTGTTCGTGGAAATTCAATTTTTCATCTATATTTACCCAAAGATAGCGCGCAACGTGTGCTCGTTTGATGTTTGTGTTCCCAATTTTAACCGAAGGATTCATTTGGAGTGAACCTTTCAATAATGTGTATGTTTTGTTTTCGGATATCCTGAGTTTATTGTTGTGACACCATTGTGTAATTGTTTGCTGTATTCCACTGGCTTTCCTCTTCTAACTGGACTTTTCTGTTTGCAGTGACTACAACTAATGGGTGTTCTGCGTAGGCGACAGTTCTGTCTTACCTGTCATCCCCATCGATAAGTTGTAGGAGGGATTCAATTGTTATGTCCCAGAAGATGAGGCCGCAGATCGACCCTCGAGGACAGCCTTTGGTAATTCTTTGAATTACTTTCCGGCTGTCCATCTGCCATTCGACTACTCTGTCTTTACAGTAGTCTATGAAACTGTTGTACAGTGACTCCAGAATTTATCTAATGCTCCGGCAATGTCAATCGTTATTACCGTGGCGTGTTTCTGGTTTATAGCGATTAAGAATCGTTTACCACCACTGTAAGATGGGAGCTTCACGTTAACTGTTTGTCATAAAATGGCTTGGCATAGAGCACTAGGAGTTCTTAAGGCCGAGGCCGTTCGTCCATAAGGGTAATGGCAGGGCGGAACAACTACACCAAAGATGTGAGTCAGTGGAAACATAGGGGTCGCAGAAGATCTTTTCCTGTGCCCAGAAGTACGTGGCGGATAGACAAGCAGATTTTTGATCACAACATGTTTCTGTGCAAATACATTTGACAATTAGTGGCACCAACAAAATTTAGTGCAGTCTCCGATGTTGTAACGACACGCCGTTCGGTAGAGAATGTACAAGGCCACCTGTTCAGCACACCATTCCCCGATTGAAGAGGAGGTAGTCGCCTTGCCTGCTGTAGACCAGAGCAGACAAGCTTTTAAAACATGTATAATGCAAACCCATCATAATGCCATGGAGTGATCTGTATCTAAGGAGCAACTAACACCTCTCCATCCGTTCAAATGAAAAGCTTTTATTATTGTGTCTACGCCTATTTGTAATTTCTCAACAATCAAGGTTTATTTTTCACATTTGTTATCACATTCCTAATCTTTCTCTCAGAATTGAATGCTCACTGAAGCATGTTTTAATCAAGTTGTAATAATCTTTCCTGATGCCTAACTATGAATTAATTGCACGCTAATGATAAACTAACCCCATACAAATTAAACATATAAGTGTTAATTTTATGACTTCGAAGGTACAGATATAACATGCTTCTTTACTTCCTGTTGATACTGTGAAGTTCTTAGTTAAATATTGCGCATGATTTAATAGAGAGGAAAATCTAAAAACGTTTGTTAGCAAGACACACAGTCCTACCTACTTTGAGTCAGGATCTCACTGCAGCAAAGCTTAAATTTCCACAACATAAAAAATACTATGTATGTGGAGTTACAAAATATGTACTCTAGTAGTATTTACTTTTGATACTCCCCAAATGACGGTGCTATATATCAGTAGCCATAGTATCCAGGGAGTCTCAAATATGTGTGTAATTCGTTTTGTTACCAATGCATCATCACTGAATACAAGTCTCGTATGGATGTAAGCCCATATTTCCATATCCCCCTAAACCACTGGATCGATTTCAACCAAACTTACTATCTGGAAAGAAGTATTATGTGGTAATAACTACCTACCTTCCACAATTGGGAGGGAGGGGGGGGGGGGGGGGGACAGGGAAGTCAGAAATGTAACAGGATCTTCCGAAGCAATCTAAATCACATTTTGTATGCACACGATCATTGTGTTATTTGTACAATTACTTTTACAACTATAGTACAATAGTAATATACGTCTAACCATTCCTAGTAACGGGGGTGGGGTTGAGGAGGCATAGCATGAAAAAATATTAGACAATGATCGATATTAGTGTCTAATCCATAGTTCTAGGGTCAGCTAGGTTCATTTGTGTAGTTCCGATGAAGTTTCTTCCCTTGGGGTGTTAGTTGGTTGGTTAGTAGGTGGGGAGGGGAAGACAAAGACAGTGACATCAGCATATCACTAACGCCTGAAGCAGTTTCTACCTGACTTGGCACATGCCACATGCTATCTGGAAAAAAACTGATGTTACAGTGTCACCGCCAGAACCACTATAAATGTGGCGGATGGGCATGGGGGAGTGGAGGATGGGATGAAAAGGGTGACTAAAGCATAATTGAACACCCAGGGTAATTTCAACCAAATTTCGTATGTACATCGCTCATTACTTACATAAAATTGCCTTTGGAGTAAGATACACCTATCTAGGGGTGGGGCAGTTTATGAGAAGATGTGACATGTAAAAACGTTCGAAAAAGAGACCTGCTGGTATTGTTTCACTGTATCTCGTTGACTTATACTATAAAACTATGTAGTGCAATCTGTCACTTGTTCGTATTGTTCAGTGCGTCAGTCACGCTGTTCGAGTGAGCACTGCAGTAAGCCAATAATTTGATTAGCTTGCTTTGGAGCAAAGACTATGCCACAAAACAGAACACCACAGATAAATGTAACGTCCTCTCTGGAATCGCATTATGCTGAACAGCACAGAAGACCCTGTTATCCGGAGAGAAAGGATAACAAGTCAGTGTTGTCGATATTCTAAAATGCAGAAGATTGCCCTCCATTGGTATTTCAGTGTGAGAGGAACTCTAGCTATAGTGCTACTCAAAGAGTTGAAGAGTGTGGAACGTTGTCCTTGATGTAATATTCCACACCAGCATTTATAAATATTTACTAGCCTTTTCTCCACGATTTCCCATATTGAACACACCTACAACTCCTCCCCCTCTCGCGCGCCATATCATCCTCCCTATTCGTTTCCCACTGCCTCATTTATCTCCTTCCCCCTCTATACATTTCAACTACTTGCCCTCAGCCATGGTCACTGATATGTATAGCCCCTGCAATGCAGTTTAATAAAGCAGGTCGATATTACTCCCACAACACACCTGTTATGCGTAGCAGACCACCTCAGGGACTTGATAATCATTTGCGCCTGACGTACAGGCTGCATTTCAAAGCAGGTCGATAAACCAGGCCCATACTATTTCAGCAGAACCCGATACACACCTGTCATGCAGGGGAAATAACATGTAAAGACCCAGAAAATCCGTTTCTTGCCTCTGACATGCAGAGTGCCCCACAAAGCAGGTTGATACAGAAGGCCGCAACTACTCCCAGACGATATGCATGTCGTGAAAAGCGCCTGCACACCAGGGGCTGGGAAAAACACTGTTGTCCAGACCTCTGCTCCTTTCAGAGTTAGGAGGTTATAAACTATGTCATGCCAATACTTCTGAAGCAGGCTGTATTTGTGCCAAATTCGGTTGAAATTTATCCAGAAGTCTCTCTCTCTACAAACATGACAGTCATACAGTGTGCACACGCAAAATGTGTTGAAGTTGAGTGCCTGTAGGAAGAGACAAGACGATTTAGACAAAATTTCCATTTGTTATGATTAACGACAGCTGGCTCTAAATGGGGAAAAATGTAAGTTAATATGTATGGGTAAGAAGAGCAAACCTGTAATGTTCAGATACAGTATTACTAGTGTTCTGCTTGACAGTCAAGTCGTTTAAATATCTGGGCGTAACTCTGCAAAACGATATGAGGTGGAACGAGCATATGAGAACTGTGGTAGGGGAGGCTAATGGTCGACTTAGGTTTACTGGGAGAATTTTAGGAAAAATGGTTCACCTGTAAAAGACCGCATATAGAAAACTAGTGCGACCTATTGTTGAGTACTGCTCTAGTGTTTGGGATCTGTACCACGTCAAATCGACAGACATAGAAGCAATTCAGAGGCGGGCTGTTAGATTTGTTACCGGCAGGATCGAACAAAATGTAGTGTTACGGAGATGCTTCGAGATCTTGTATGGGAATCCGTGAAGTAAAGGCGACTTAGAAACATTGAGAAAATTTAGAGAACCGGCACCTGAAGCTGACTGCCGAATGATTCTACTGCCGCCAACATATAATGCGCGTAAGGGCCACAAAGATAAGATACGAAAAATTAGGGCTTACACGTAGACGCACAGACAGTCGTTTTTCCCTTGCTCTATTCGCGAGTGGAACAGGAAAGCAAATAAGTTGTACAGGGTAAACTCCGCCACGCACCGTACGGTAGCTTGCGGAGTATCTACGTAGATACAGATTAAGAAAATGAGGATGTGAGTAATCACTTTACTATAGTACATCGCTTGAAACAGCCTTTGTGAAATAAATAATAGTAACACAGCCAAAGTGGAAAATGGAATTGCTTTATTACGTTTGTGGCTGTGCCACGTAATACGAAAAATATTCTTTCCCCTGACAATTTAGAAGGGATGCTGAATCACACTATTTAAAGTTCATTTTTGTGTCGTTAGAAACATGATTTGAAAGTAATGCAGTAGAAGATTTTACTTTATGTCTATGTGCTGCTGGCTGAATAAATAAATACAATTCATGTTTTCCCGGAAGCGTTTTTCCTGAAATTGGCAAGACAAATGAGTGTGTCGCAAATATATAACTGCTGTCTCATTGGTATTTCCGACAATTGAAATGTAAGGTCAATAATAAACACACCAAATGAATTCGCAATTGCGAATAAGGACTAATCTGGAGAATGGAATGACAAAATTTGGGCCGGACCGGAACTCTAATCCGGATTTCTCGTTTATCACGAACGATCGCCTTACAATTTGGCTACTCCAGCACAACTCACGGCCATATCCAAACTTCCGTATTTTGACCATGCGTCTACGATCTACACTCTTACATCCATTTTGTGTATTCCCGTACCGGTCATATTTGTTACTTTAAACTCGCTTTCGCGGTATCTGTAGATAATATTGAAGTGGCTGTGTTATTCTGATTACGATGCAAAGTTCCGGTGGAAGTTTGGGTCTGGCCGTGAATCAACAAGGATAGGCAAATAGTAAGGCGACAGCTCGTGATCTACATCCATACTCCGCCAGCCACCTGACGGTGTGTGACGGAGGGTACCTTGAGTACCTCTATCGGTTCTCCCTTCGGAATCAGTCTCGTATTGTTAGTGGAAAAAAGGATTGTCGGTATTCCTCTGTGTGGGCTCTAACCTCTGATTTTATCTTCATGGTCTCTTCGGGAGATATACGTAGGAGGGAGCAATATACTGCTTGACTCCTCGGTGAAGGTATGTTCTCGAAACTTCAACAAAAGCCCGTACCGAGCTACTGAGCGTCTCTCCTGCAGAGTCTTCCTCTGAAGTTTATCATCTCCGTAACGCTTTCGTGATTACTAAATGATCCTGTAACGAAGCGAGGCTGCTCTCCGTTCGATTTTCTCTATCTCTTCTATCAACCCTATCTGGTGCGGATACCACACTGCTGAGCAGTATTCAAGCAGTGGGCTAACAAGCCTACTGTAACCTACTCCCTTTGTTTTTGGATTGCATTTCCTTAGGATTCTTCCAATGAATCTCAGTCTGGCATCTGCTTTAGCGACGATCAACTTTATATGATCATTCCATTTTAAATCACTCCTAATGCGTACTCCCAGATAATTTATGGAATTAACTGCTTCCAGTTGCTGGCCTGCTATTTTGTAGCTAAATGACAAGGGATCTATCTTTCTATGTATTCGCAGCACATTTCACTTGCCTACATTGAGATTCAATTGCCATCCCTGCACCATGCGTCAATACGCTGCAGATCCTCCTGCATTTCAGTACAATTTTCCGTTGTTACAACCTCTCCATATATCACAGCATCATCCGCAAAAAGCCTCAGTGAACTTCCAATTTCATCCACAAGGTCATTTATGTATATTGTGAATAGCAACGGTCCTATGACACTCCCCTGCGGCACATCTGGAATCACTCTTACTTCGGAAGACTTCTCTCCATTGAGAATGACGTGCTGCGTTCTGTTATCTAGGAACTCCTCAATCCAATCACACAATTGGTCTGATAGTCCATATGGACTCGCGATAAACGGGAAATCCGTGTTCGAATCCCAGTCAGGCACAAATGTTCGTTGTCATTCCATTCTACAGCTGATGGTAATCCTTATTCGCAATTGAGAATTCATTTCATGTTTTTCGGAATGGCTGTGGTCGCCGCAATGCCTGTCCAAAGGAACTTTGCAACGTAATCAAAATAACACAGGCATTGCAATGTGGTAACAACGTTAAAGATTTCAGATGAGTATTACACATTGATAGCGTGTACCCAGCATAGATGAAGGACTTGCATGCGAAACAGGAAAAGGGATTTAGAGTAGAGGACGTTTCAGATACGAGTTAGGTGAATTCTTGCTTTATTATCGACAGTGGTCACAAGTGTAAAATTCTTAACAGGTCATAAAATTTTTCAGTTCAAACTTTTCTGTACAAAACCATTTTTACACATGCATGTCAATGATCTTAAAAGAGGCCTCATAGAACAACAGTAAGTTGTTCGTAATCACTTTACACCCGCATGCAGAATTTTGTACACTGTATTAGACAACTGTGCTAGGTTCGTGTCGGTCCTAATGGAGCGCTGCCGGACTCGTGGCGAAGGCGCTGGGGTCGGCCGGGTCTGCGACCTGCACTCTCGTGAGCGGGTCCACCAGCGACTCGAGCGAGTCTGAGTGGCGGGGCCCGCAGCAGCAGCACAGCAGGTGGCGCCAGCCGGCGAGATCGGAGCGGCCGTGCCCGCGGGGGGCGAGCAGCCGCCGCCACCACGGCCGGCCGGCCGGCGGCAGCCACTCGGCGCGAGGGCGCTCCACGAACGTGGGGTTCCAGAACGTCACGCGGTACGCTCTCTCCGGCATGGCCCGGGGTGTGCCTGCCAACAAGCCACATTCACGGCTCAACATCTGTCATCCAACCGTCGCTTGTGAGCATCTGCAATTTTTGCGTTCCAGGTCAGACAGCAACTCTGTGGATCTGAGCAGACATTGCGGAGACACGTGCTAGGAGGGTCCCACAGGGATCAGTACTTTGATCTTAGCTGTGCTGCTTGAGTCTCTCAGGAAAGACCAACTTTACCTCCGAGGATCATTTCGAAAGTCGTGCACGCTGCGCATCCGCGACCGTTAAAACTCATCAGTTACGAGCGAGACTAGGAGCAGGGTTCATATGTGTTTGATACTTCGCTCGTCTGTATCTTGAGTAATACAGCTTCAAAATGGAAATTTCACAGAGGAACACTGCATTGTAGTTCGTTCTCTGGATTGTCACACAGATGACAAAATGATAGATATCGAAATACATGACAGGGGGATAGAAAAACAATTATAATCGCTCAAAAGAGGAAAGGCCGCTGGATCTGAGGGGATACCAGTTCGATTTTACACAGAGTACGCGAAGGAACTTGCCCCCTTGTTGCAGTGCTGTATCGTAGGTCTCTAAAAGAGCGTAGCGTTCCAAAGGATTGGAAAAGGGCACAGGTCATCCCCGTTTTAAAGAAATGACATCGAACAGATGTGCAGAACTGTAGACCTATATCTCTAACGTCGATGAGTTGTAGAATTTTGGAACACGTATGATGTTCGAGTATAATGACATTTCTGGAGACTAGAAATCTACTCTGTGGGAATCAGCATGGGTTTCGAAAAAAATGATCGCGCTATTCATCCACAGACTCAAAAGGCCATAGACATGGGTTCCCAGCTAGATGCCATGTTTCTTGACTTCCGTAAGGCGTTTGATACATTTCCCCCACAGTCGTTTAATGAACAAAGTAAGAGCATACGGATTATTAGACCAATTGTATGATTGGATTGAAGAGTTCGTAGATAACAGAACGCAGCACGTCATTCACAATGGAGAGAAGTCTTCCGAAGTAAGAGTGATTTCAGGTGTGCCGCAGGGGAGTGTCTTAGGACTATTGCTATTCACAGTATACATAAATGGCCTTGTGGATGACATCGGACGTTCACTGAGGCTTTTCACAGATGATGCTGTAGTATATTGAGAGGCTGTAACAATCGAAAATTGTACTGAAATGCAGGAGGATCTGCAGCGAATTGACGCATGGTGCAGGAAATGGCAATTGAATATCAATGTAGACAATTGTAAGGTGCTGCGAAGACAGAAAGAAAGGTCCTTTCTCATTTAGCTACAATATAGTAGGTCAGAAACAGGAAGCAGTTAATTCCATAAATTATCTGGGAGTACGCATTAGGAGTGATTTAAAATCGAAAGACCATATAGAATTAATAGTCGGTAAAGCAAATGCTAGACAGATTCATTGGAAGAATGCTAAGGAAATACAGTCGGAAAACAAAGGAAGTACGTTACCTTACACTTGTTCGCCCACTGCTTGAATACTGCTCACCGGTGTGGGATCCGTACCAGATAGGTTTGATAGAAGAGAGAGAAAAGATCCAAAGGAGAGCAGCGCGCTTCGTTACAGGATCATGTAGTAATTTCGAGAGCATTACAGAGGTGATACACTCAAGTGGAGGACTCTGCAAGAGACACACTCAGTAGCTCAGTACGGGCTTTTGTTGAAGTTTCAAGAACATTATATATATAACACGAAGAGACCATGAGGATAAAATCAGAGATATTAGAGCCCACAGAGGCTTACCGACAAACTTTCTTTCCACGAACAATACGACACTGATTCCGAAGGGAGAACCGATAGAGGTACTCAAGGTACCCTCCGCCACACACCGTCAGGTGGCTTGCGGAGTATGGATGTAGATATAGTGTAGATGTGGATGTAGAAGCGAAGTAAGGTCTGATTACACGCATTGACCATTGTTCCATCACCAATATCAGATCCTTAAATGGAAACAGCCCAGCGGAAATTTATAAGGCTTTCAGAGAGGCATATGAAAATGTGTAGCGGATCGTACCACAGTATGAAGGTGGTATGCTCGTTTCCGTGAAGGTCGGGTAAGCACTGAGGAGAACCCAAGAAGCGGAAGGCCAACTGCAACAGAGTACACCTCACAGGTTATTGTTAATGGCATTCGACGAAAAACTTGTGAGAAAATTGCATAAGAGGACAGAATATTCAAATCAAATGGCTCTGAGCACTATGGGACTTCTGAGGTCATCAGTCCCCTAGAACTTATAACTACTTAAACATAACTAACCTAAGGCCATCTCGCACACGCCCGAGGCAGGATTCGAACCTGCGATCGTAGCGGTTGGCGGGTCCAGACTGTAGCGCCTAGAACCGCTAGGCCACCCCGGCCGGCGGACAGAATATTATCGTAACTATAAACTATAAGAAGAAAGAATTACTTCCAGATGGGTTCGGCGTGATCTGAGAACAGTCATCAGGTCGAAAAAGAATCGCAGATGAACTGCTTCAACGTTATCGAACAGAACAACAGTTTCTGAGAAGGAGTGTTCGCTTTATGAAACCTGGATGAGATTTTGAGCCACTACGTAGAAGTGTCAGTCGTCACAATGGAAAAGTTCCGACCCTACTATACCAGCAATCAAAGGTGAAACAATCTTTCCGTATGACATGACTGGAGTCATTGCTACAAACTGACTGCCCCACCGGGAGGCGTCCAACAGGCGTTCACTCCAAGCTGTTCCTCCGAAAAATTTTGCTCCAGAAAATTCGTCAAAGAGCTTGCAGCTGGTGTCCTCATTTAGAACAATAATGAAATACCGCTTATCGCCCGATAAACGTGAATAGGAAATACTTCCCCATTCTCCATACAGTCTAATATGAGCCCATCAGACTGATTTTGTTTCTCAACTGAAGGAACAAACCTGTGGAAAACTTTTTGATATAATAAGACAGGTCAACAGTGATGGTTATGCGGGGTACTGAAGTTGTCAGAATGTTGAAGGCCTGTAAAGGTATTTTGTAAAATAATTTTCTTCAATATTCTCTCTCAGTGTGCGGAACTTTTGAATTGACCATCGTAATATTTTGAGGAGAAAAAGCACACGTGCAAGAAATCAGCACCAACAACCGAACCCGTGGGCAAATTGTAGTAGTAGCATTTACGACCTTGTGAACGTAGAGCTTTTTAAGTTGGTGCGCATCGATTGTCATTCGCCCCGGCCCACTGCAGCCGCCTGATGCTCGAGCGCCAACTACTGCTCAGCGGAGTGACTCAAGATCCCTCCTATTCTTGGGATCCGACGTTAAACTTTAAACACTAACTTAGTATTTACCACAAACAGAATTGGAAATCAGCAATAAATAGAAAAAAATCCTTGGTCCAAAATCTATATTTGTGCTTTTGACTCCCATTCTACCACAAAGCAGTACTGTAAATTCTAATAACGATTCCTGAAGACCGTTCTTCCAACTTCAGTCTGGTTTCTCATTCCTTAAAATGGAGGAAACTGTGCTACAACGTTTTTGATTTGCTTTTACAATTACAGCATTAAAATTTTCTTATTTTACACTATGAACCTGCAGCAGATGGCGAAGAACATGGGGCCCTGCACCAGAAAGGATATGGTAGCGTTGTTTTTTTTTTGCGGAGAGAAGATATTTAGTTAAAGGTAATTGCGTTTCCAATGTGTTTTAGATTTTCTGTCAAGTACTAACTTTATCTATTTAATAATCTAATAAGGTACTTATGATATGGTTTTATTGATTACTTACACACTGATCAACCAGAACATTATGACCGCCTACCTACTATTAATATATGGTAAACCCGCCCAGTCTATAGCACCGTCACCTGACGAGGAATGACTGCTGATTAGACACACGCACGGATCATGTATCAGAGAGCATGCTGTCCGTGTGCAGGATGGGGCAGGAGCGAGATATACCTGAGTTTGACCAAAGGCAGATTGTGGTGACCCAGAGGCTCGGCAGGAGCATTTCGGAAACTTCACGAATTGACAGGTGTCCGAGAAGTGCTATAGTGTCTTCAAAATGTGGTGAAACCAAGAAGAAGCCACGTCCAGACGTAGTGGGGTTGGGCGGTCACCCCTCATTACAGTCGCAGGGACTGAGGAGAACTGAAGCCCAATGACCAGCTACCTGTGGTTGCTTCAACCACTGGTGAGTCTCAGCTTTGCCACTGGTAGTAACCTGGGAAGCGAGTGACCCAAGGGATCCCTTCCTGGCGAGAGGAGCTGAAGACTTACGCTTTTCCAGCTGAGAAGTGGGGGACTTACGCCCCCCGATGGTAGGGGGGGGGGGGGGCGGGGGGAGGGTGGCTCCTGAAATGGGTTGTACAGGAGCAGCAGGGATGGAAGTGCCCCCCACCATCAAGGGGACAGGTGGAGTGTGATGGCTCAGATCCAACTGTACATGGCGGAACAGAAGATGGTAGAACAGTTGTCGTAGCGGCAGTGTAGGTTGACATATGTCTAGGATGCAGCCTATCATTTTCTCTTAGCCTCAGGGTAGGTCAGTCGGTCCAGGGTCTTTTATTCCATTTTTTTTCTTTCATGACAATCTTGCAATCTAGCGAGCAAGGTGAATGGTGCTCTCTGCAGTTGACAGATGGGAGGCGGGGCACTGAGTATTGGGATGTGAAGGACGTCCACAATCCCGACGGGTGACGCTGATAGTGCAGCGGGAAGGTATATGGCCGAACTTCCAGCATTTAAAGCACCGCATCGGGAGAGAGATATGGCTTTATGTCACAGCAGTAGACTATCACTTTGAACATCTCAGGTAATGTGTCACCCTCTAAGGCCAAGATGAAGGCACAGGTGGCAACCTGATTATCCCTTGGACCCCAGTGGACGCGCTGGACTAACTGGAAACCTCGCAGCTCTAAAGTGGCGCACAGCTCATTGTCAGACTGCAAAAGGACGTCCCTGTGAAATGTTATACTCGGGACCATATTTAAGAACTTATGGGGCGTGATAGTTACAGAAAATCCCAGCTTGTAACAGGCGAGTAGTGCCTTCTGTGACTGGGCAGAGGATGCTGTTTTGATCAAGACTGACGCTGAACGCATTTTGGACAAGCCCCCCACCTCCCCAAACTTGTCCTCTAAATGCTCCACGAAAAACTGATCTTTGACAAAGATTCTCCCATCAAAACTCTCGTAGATACGAGGTACCAGGGTGAATAAGCTTCACTGCCATCTTTATCCTGACGTTACTCCTATGTTGTGGCCAGGGAGGGGGGGGTGTAGGGGGAGAAGGCGAGAACGATTTGGGGTCGTATTTATTAGCATTGAAGTTAGACCGTGATAGCTTAGAGACTGCTGGTGTTTGACTGCCAGCAGGAGATGACGTACTACACTTCGTGGTGTGTCATCCGCCCTGATGCCACCCACTCCGACCATGGGACCTCCCCACATGCCACGTGCAGCCGCAGCAAAGGCCACCTGGCAAGATGGCCCCAGGGTGACAGGTATGTATATATTCCTTGGCATATGTGGGGAGTTAATGGTACACGGCGGCCCCACCACAACGGACTGGCTACCATGGTGGATATCTGGCGCAAACTGAGAAGTCATAGAAAGCGATACTGCACAGAGGATGGAGGAAAACGCACCCAGGAGGGTGACCTGGCCCAACAGCTGGAACACGATGTGGTAAAGAGGAAGTGCGAGGAATGGAACGTTCTGCAGCAGTAAAGATAACGTTTGTAATACAGGCCACCTGGTCATCACAACTGGGGAATCTTACTTCGAAGATCGCCAGGAAATGCAGATCCACGTTGATGAAAGATGCAAGAGGTCTCAGCACATGGACACTATGCACCATGTAAGACGCTCTCCCTCAATTTACTCGCTCTTAGGGAAACACTTCAAAAGAGGTCAAATCCTACAGGGGAAGATCACATAAGGTCGAAACTTGTGAGATTCCTTTTAGTTTCCTCTTACCACAGGTATTAACACCTTGGGACTATTTTAACCTCTAGACTCGCAGGGGAGAGGGAATCATTGAAGCATCATCGCATGTTAGATAGATTTTGGTTTTGTTTTGCTTTGCTTTAGGGCGCAAAGAATAGAGGTCATAGGCACTTAAGTCAAAACTATAGAACACAAAGATTTAGAAAACGACTACACATCAGTCCCTATTGACGTAACAGAAGACAGCTGAAAGCAGGCATATGGAAAAGGTCTAAATAGGCACCAGACAGAAGCGGAGGTGCCAAACTAAAGCGCTGTTTCCTAGCAGACCGACATGACCAGGAACCCACAGAAAAATGATAGTGGCTCCACCGAGAGTGAGCAAGTGTCAGTTTTCCTGGACCCGCTGCACTAAGGGATGGGCGATGTACAGTGCACAGAGAATTAGAAGGGCACTGAGTAAATCTGAGCAGAGGACGCAATTGGAAAGGTTGTGTCTCCAAATGTACTACGTGACCTGATACAAGGCCAAGAGCTCCGCTGTAAATACTGAGGAGCGAGCAAGAAGCCAATATATAAAGACTCGGGTGTCAGTGACGAAGGTGCATCTCCGACACAGGGCCAGTCCGAGTGCCATTAGTGGTACAAAGGTACTATCGTTAAGTTCCATGCGAAGGTCATGAAAGTGAATGCGATAGAGCGAGGCTGGAATAGTGTCCTTAGGAAGCAAACAAATGCCAAGATTAACATGGGCCCCTTCACGAGACCAAGGTGGTGAAGGGTTCACACCCGCCAGGTATGTGGCAGATAGTGTGAAGTTAAGCCGCCTTAGCAAGTGCCTGAAGCGGACTCTAGGAGATAACAAGAGGGACGCGCCCCATACTGATGATCAAAGGAATCAAAGAAGGAGGCGTAGGACTTTCGACCATCCATGGCAGACAAACGCATGCATAGCTGCTGAGGAGAAAGTCACGGTATTAGGACAGCTGTAGTTCAGCAGCCTCAGCATTCAGACTCAACTAGGCACCCATGGCCAAACGGATCCCACGATGGTGGATTGTATTGAGACGTCATAAGAGGAATGGACGTGCAGATGCATAAATAAAGCACCCATAGTCGATTTTCGAACAGACAAGGGACCGGTACAAACTGAGGAGGGTGGTCCGATCAGCAACCCAGGAAGTACCATTGAGGACACGTAAGACAATGAACCACGTACAGTGGGCTGCCAGGTAAGGCACATGGGAGGACCAAGAGTTTCCTATCGAGCTTGAGCCACAGGAATTTCGTAGTTTAACGAATGGAAGGGCAACATGCCCAAGAAGTAAAGATGGTGGGAGAAACCACTTCCGTCGGCAAAAATACAGACGGTTTTGTCAGTGGAAAAGCGAAAGCCATTGTCGATGTTCGAGCACTAAAGACAATCAAGACATCCCTGAAGACTACTCTCAGTGAGACAGGTACATGGAGAACTGCAATAGATGGCAAAAATTAACAAGAAAAAGGAAGCCAGAGATTCCCGGTGGGAGACAGGCCACTATAGGGTTAATGGCGATAGCAAAGAGGACGACGCTCAGGATGGAACCCTGAAGCACACCGTCCTTTTAGACTATGGTTCACCCATTCCTGCCATTGTTTTCAATAGTGGCATCGAGCCTAGTCAAATGTCTAGCGATTCGCCGATTACTCCAACTGGCTTCTGAGAGCCCAATTACGCATACTCTCTCAAATCCTAATGTCTCTACACTGTTCACGAGTGTCTGCGAGATGTATTTACTACCCAACTGAGTACACGGAATGGAAGATTATGCCCTACTATCGACATGTCCCCCTCCCATTTACCATTTTTGTCATCTTTGAGGTGAAATTGCGCTACAGTATCATGCACTGATTTATCGGCCGCCAAAGTTTAAAATATTGCGTTTTCCATCGACACCTATATGATTATCAATTTGTGACCTATTTGTCCAGCTCCCTCGTGGTGCTTTTTGTCTTGTCGAATAGTGTAGTTGCTTTTAACACCTTTATAGTGGAATACTGAGCAAATATACAAAAGACATTGTTACGTAATAGTTTGTACCATTCTTCGTTGTTGTGGTCTTCAGTCCTGAGACTGGTTTGATGCAGCTCTCCATGCAACTCTATCCTGTGCAAGCTCCATCTCCCAGTACCTACTGCAACCAACATCCTTCTGAATCTGCTTAGTGTATTCATCTCTTGGGCTCCCTCTACGATTTTTACCTTCCACGCTGCCCTCCAATGCAAAATTTGTGATCCCTTGATGCCTCAGGACATGTCCTACCAACCGATCCCTTCTTCTAGTCAAGTTGTGCCACAAACTTTTCTTCTCCCCAATCCTATTCAATACTTCCTCATTAGTTATGTGATATACCCACCTAATCTTCAGCATTCTTCTATAGCACCACATTTCGAAAGCTTCAATTCTCTTCTTGTCCAAACTATTTATCGTCCAAGTTTCACTTCCATACATGGCTACACTCCATACTATTACTTTCAGAAATGACTTCCTGACAAATCTATACTCGATGTTAACAAATTTCTCTTTTTCAGAAACGCTTTCGTTGCCATTGCCAGTCTACATTTTATATCCTCTCTACTTCGACCATCATCAGTTATTTTGCTCCCCAAATAGCAAAACTCCTTTACTACTTTAAGTGTCATTTCCTAATCTAATTCCCTCAGCATCACCCGACTTACTTCGACTACATTCCATTATCCTCGTTTTGCTGTTGTTGATGTTCATCTTATATCCTCCTTTCAAGACGCTGTGCGTTCCATTCAACTGCTCTTCCAAGTCCTTTGCTGTCTCTTACAGAATTACAATGTCATCGGAAAACCTCAAAGTTTTTATTTCTTCTCCCTGGATTTTAATACCTACTCCAAATTTTTCTTTTGTTTCTTTTACTGCTTGCTCAATATACAGATTGAATAACATCGGGGAAAGACTACAACCCTGTCTCACTCCCCAACCACTGCTTCCCTTTCATGTCCCTCGACTCTCATAACTGCCATCTGGTTTCTGTACAAATTGCAAATAGCCTTTTGCTCCCTGTATTTTACCCCTGCCACCTTCAGGATTTGAAAGAGTATTCCAGTCAACATTGTCAAAAGTTTTCTCCAAGTCTACAAATGCTAGAAACGTACGTTTGCCCTTCCTTAATTTAGCTTCTGAGATAAGTCTTAGGGTCAGTATTGCCTCACGTGTTCCAGTATTTCTGCGGAATCCAAACTGAACTTCCCCGAGGTCGGCTTCTACCAGTTTTTCCATTCGTCTGTAAAGAATTCGCGTTAGTATTTTGCAACTGATAGTTCGGTAATTTTCACATCTGTCAACACCTGCTTTCTTTGGGATTGGAATTATATTCTTCTTGAAGTCTGAGGGTATTTCGCCTGTCTCGTACATTTTGCTCACCAGATGGTAGAGTTTTGCCAGGACTGGCTCTCCCAAGGCAGTCAGTAGTTCTAATGGAATGTTGTCTACTCCCGGAGCCTTGTTCCGACTCAGGTCTTTCAGTGCTCATTCTTCGTATCTACTTAAAATACATTAGTAGTCTTCATTTTTATCACTATTCACATTTTAAGATTCCGTAAAATCTGTTTCAGTGAACAATTACAAATTATGTACAACAGGTAGTGATGCTTTCCGTTATCAGATTGAAAAATTAAAGTTCCGTAATTGTCTGCAGGTAAATGGCTGCAATCGTGCTTATACAAAGAAATGGCCAGCACTACAGTACCTCAGCACGCCGATAGGCGCAACCAAAATGGCGCAGCCCATTGTTTTGCTGGAAACGAGCTGCAGCTGATAATAAAAAGTTGCTCATTGAAACAGTTTTTACACCATCTTAAAATGTGAATAGTTTGGTAAAACTGATAACTACCAATGTACATGCAAATAACGGGATATTTTTCGGGCTGGTAGTTATAAACTCATGAATATCTCTGGTATAAATTTACATTTTCACGAAAAATTTAGTTTTTCACTTTGACAGTTCAACAATGTCACTTCTTGTTCAATGATGACTAAGCTCTCAATCTCACCAGTCTAGAGATCACACATCGGCTGTCCAGAGGAAACAATGCAGACAAACTGAAGCATAAATTCATAAGAAATGGCCTTACGTTGGAAGACTAGTGGGTTAATTGTTCCTGTTCTGTATTTTAAGGCAAGAAAAAGGGGGGGACGTCTGCTTGCTTTCCTTTATTTTAGTGCAAAATTGACCCTCACTGTAAAACGGGGCGCAAATAAAGTTTCTTGCCCTGTGAAGTTAACTTCCTGTTAGGAAGGAAACGTTTCAGAAGTATGTTCACACTTCTTTTCAGGTACGTTTATTCATCGTGCTACTAGTTTTTCAGTACTTTTAATTAGTAATCTCTCTTGTCTTCTGTAATTCTGCGCCATATGTATGGTCACACGGTGCATCCCGAAAATACCTATGAAAACAAACATACGCGGCCGTGTGCAATGGTAATTACGTCACAATGGTCATATACCATGGTGGTATCTAATGATGTATGTAGGGTTCCGGTTCATAGATGACTGTAGTGTCGTGTCGGCACACAAAGTTGGACGTCAATTTGAACAAGCTCTTATCTACATTTACGTGTATGCTCTCCAAACCATTGAAGCGCGTGGAGCGGGAGCACAGTAGTTTTGTGAATACCTCTGCGCACATTCTAATACAGTCTGAACTTCTCTTCGTTGCGGCTGCATATTTTTCCACGATCATGCCAATGAGAGTTAATATATCATACTTAGGACATATCCAAATGTATGACATTCTAAAGCAGAGCATGACATTTCTTCAGTAGTCCTTCACAAATCTCGGCATGTAAATAGTGCTCCCATCTGCTTGTATCCTCTATACATAGAACAACCGCGCTAGTAAGATCACAGGTAGTGCTGTGGCGGTGAGAAACAACGAGGATTGTCTTCGTTGCGTTATATGGCGGACGATATACGTAGGAGGGCCACTCGCCAACTGAAAGCTGCCAGACAGAGAACTCCAGGTGATTAAATGGCAGTATTCCTGTTGTCCGCAGGACTTTCAGTTTCTGATCGTTCTAGCGGGAACGGCCAGTGGCTGCAACGTGGCCCGACGATATTTTTTTTTATGTGCTCGATAGTAGCATTGCACACCATACTGCTACACACTGTCTTTATTGCATCCCTGCGAAGGCGATATCTGAGTACCGTACCCAGAATACTTCATAAAGGTCAAAGTATGCGAGGCACTCTTCAATAACATCTGGACGACAAAGTAAGATTATACTAGACTTCGTATCAGTGGCGATTTGTCCTTTTCACAATCTTCCTTCTCAGTGTAGCTTGCAAAGCGTCAGATTTCACTGGATCGGGAGAGAAGGAACCTGTAATACAAAGTTTTGCGTCCTCGGATTAAGTTTGTGTGTTAGAGACTGAGGAAAGAGATATTTAAGGTGTACGCACATATTTTTATGCTTATTTACGTCCTTATTCCGATGCAGTATGTGGTAGTTTCGTTCTATAGGAGTACTCCGCTTGACTGCATTAGTCGACTATATAGTCAAGTAGATTCGGCAAAGACCAAGCAACAAATGGAGATGTCCAGTCCTTATCAGTATATGTACAAGATCGTCCAGGGAGGCGACTTGTTGCCTCTGATCATTGTTTTATAAGGACCGTTTTGTTAATATTTTCACTTCAGTGTTCCTAAAAAACACTGTCCTTTTGCGTATCACGAAACGCTTTCACCAAATAACCTTGTTTTAATTCAAAGCCTCGCTCGCGACATGTGTAGCTCTTTGGGTACTTAGCTTACTAAAACTGTACTTTATCAATGAAACTGATTAATATGAGATATTTTAGTAAAATGCGTTTAATTTGCTTCATTAACCATTAGTATAAAAAACTGGGAAGGTATTACACGTTTGTAGTTGCTCTCCAGTAATCTGTCGACTAAGTAGAAGCATCAAGTGTACTTCAATAGAACAGGATTGAGTCACAATGAAGATTGAAATTACCGCTGTAGGTAGAAAGCAGTGATAAAGACAGTGCAGAATGTGAAAGACAGCCAACAATAGAGGTTGCTTTGGAGCAGCAGCCAAAAAGTGATGAAATTAAGAAAAACGGCGGTAGGAAGAATTTAGTTCGTTTAAAAAAAATTGAGGAGGTTGAAAATTTCAAGAGTGAACGACTTAATATACCAACTGAATAAGGGAAACTTCTGCTAGGGAAGGAAGTGTATCATCGTAATGACGAGAAGGTACAGATTAAACACGTGACAGTTCTACGACCTGTTAGAGAGCAACAAGTCTTGAGATATAAGGTAAGCGTCTATGAGGAACATTCGTAGTTGCACAGATCAGTCAACGAGTCATTCCCGTATACAAGAATCTCACAAACACTATTCATCCCACTGATTTCTTAGAAGAGCGTTTCTATGTATGGTATGCTAAGAAACAAACAGCAGACAAACATGAGAACTGTTACGTTATGTAGAGTGGTTACCAGAGTAATACGCAAGAACAAAGGATTGTTACGGAGACACTGGACGAGTATTAGCATCGCTTCGGAAAATTTATTTGAATTCCTTCTCATAATCAAGACACCCATGGTACATTTACTTACCTACAGACAAACGCCAGTATTTTGCGAAAGATACTCCGAATTTAAGGATAAGAAATATTAAATAGGCAATAAACGTAAGTTCGGAACAGACAAAAAATGAAACGGAAAATTTTACTGTTATCGTTCACAAATACCATTACCGTCCTGATTAAGTGGAAGTCTTGCTATAAAGAAAGCATTAATAGCATATTGCATCAAAACAGCTTCCTGAAATTTTCAGACAATAAAGCTAATATAAAAATTCTATGCGATTAGTAAGATTTCTCAGTATGGTTAAAGCAAGGAAGAGGCTGGTATTGTCACAAAGTTTTAAACTTACAAAATTAACAGGTATCAAAAATTGAAAAGAATTATCTTTGTGTCACCACTGCATCACACAGTTGTTAGTGGTCAATTTTTTTTTATCTGAAGTTAAAATACTCGAGTTCGTCGAGAGCTTTCCTCCGAGTCACATCGCGACAGCCGACGCTATTTTGTTTCTAGAGAATATTCTGGGTCAGTAGTTTGACCCGTTTACAGAAATGCTGTTGACCTGTTGAGACTAAGCCATTCCAACGCTCAGGTAGCGTACAATATTCGGTTCCTTCAGTCTGTGCTTTTATTTAACGAGGGAACATGTCTTCAGATGGTTTCTTAGTTTCCTAACAACCTGAATTATTTCAGAACATATCTGAAAGAAAACCAGTTGATAACTATAAAATTTTCGTATTCCAATAGATAATACGGCCTGAACTTTAGCTCCGTGTTGTGCTCCAACTGTTTTATACAGTAGGTAGACAAAATTTTCTAATGGCTAATGACATACGTAATGTCTAGTGACGCATTCTGGAATAATCACAGTATTTAACAATTTCAAATGTCCGTGTATTTGGTTCCGTATTCAGTATGTCAATGGAATAACCTTTCCTTACAATGCTTCAAAATTATTCTAATTTAAAACTGATATACACTGCTGTCTTAATTACAGTCTTGTTCAGTGGAATGTCTTCTACAGCTAGTTTGAACATAATATTTTACGCAGTTATGAATCCCACAGCTTGCATTGTGACGTCAGTTGTAGCACAAACTTTCCAGTAGGGTGATTTGCGCTAGAATCTATTTGTAGCTCATGATCAATAGACGGTCCTTTATCTTCGCGTGTCACCCATTTTATGATCATTCCCCTAGTCACATATGAGCTTGCTTCTGTCATCCACTGTCTTCATTCGATTGTGCAAATTGTTGGTAGTAAAGATTCAGCATCGCGTTGTAGATATGGCACACAATTAGAAGTTAAACATTTTAAAATTATCTCTTGCTTCATTAGAACAAAAATACTGAGAACACCATAAAAATTGCTATATCAGGTTAATTCTCAAGTTCATAATAAGATTAGTTAATAGTTCCGTTGCTAGGATACTGTTTATCACTTGTGATTTGTTATTTAATGCATTTGTGTTTAATTACAAATTTGGTTTTACACAATTTGAGGGGCCCCTCACAGGAGCAATGGGTCGCAGTAGTAGGGCAACAAACTGTTCTGGGGCATTTTTTAGTGCTGGTTGCCTATATCAAGGGCAAGTATGCACTCAGGAGTAAACCCATTGTTCTTTGATTTTCAGGTCATTATTGTTCTCCTTTGATTGTCAGGTCCTTAACCTATTGTTCAGCCAGAAAGATCCTTACTTTTGATTGACAGGTCCTTAAACTGTTGTCCCCATCCCCTCGCCCCTAAGGAAACCTCGGAGAGAAAAAACCTCCCCTCGCTGCTACAGGTACATTTTCAGGTCTGAGTTATTGGACAGCCCTTCTCACTCTTATCAATTTGATTGACTACTTAATTAAATTGATAAATTAATGAACCCCTCCCCCTCTGGTAAATACCCTCCCAGCAATTGGCAGGAAAGACTTGATTGGTCATTTGGAAAGAATTCAGTTATAGTGTATGGAATATTGTTTAAACAATTTAAGGAATTCAAGACAGTGTCTGAAATATGGTTTATTTATTTAAATAATTTTTCGGGAAATCGATTCCACCTGCCAATCCATCTGCCTCTCCTCCCCCCTCACCTTCCCCTCCTCTATCTGCAAACTGGCAGCTCTGTGGTAGGGAGGAAGGATCTCATGAAGGGAAATTCAAGGGTATAGTTTTTGTTCGTAAAAAATTCAGTTCCTAGGGATTGAATTTTTCTTGCTAATCATTCTCTGCTGTTTGGAAAAATGCAGGTCTTGTAAGAAGTAATTAAATCGATGGCCCTCTTTGTTCTGATCGTGCAAGGAATACCATCATGAACCACACATTACTCATAACAGTTACAAACCTTACGATCACAAAGCATGCACCGCCTACCATCCCTTGTCCACTGGACCACACACAACGCCACCACACATGCTGCCAAGAGTCTGGGTGCACTGGCGGCCCCTGCGAAGTGACGATGTGGCTATCAGCTGCCAAGCCATGCTCAGGTGTCCGTTCGGATCCCGCAAGCATGAGGTGGTGGCATCCCTTTCATACTTGACACCCGAGGAATTCCTCTTGACGCGTAGCCTTTATACCTGCAGCCCTGCGAAATGTTCGCATAGTGGCTCACCCTCAACGAGATGTCTGCATAGAGCAACACCCTCGCAGGTGCAGATAGAAGGTTGTCAGTGTTACACTGACGCCAAATGGCTGCATAAATAATAGGCAAGTCTCCCTCTGGATGCACCTTTTGCAATGATCTCCAGAAGAACACAGGATGCATTCTTCCTGCCGATCCCAATGGGACAGCCCATGCATTACGTATCAGTCCCTTCTCGGAAATCGAAGTATCACAGAAATAGTGGTCGCTTTTCTTGTTGGAGCTTTCGTGATGTCTCGACTGTGTGGAAATTCTTGCCCTAACAGGGCCTGTTTATGAAGCTAGTCCAGAATGACAATGCATTCTTGCTGATGGTCCTAATAAGGCATCACGTGTTCCCTTCCTCGAAATCTTTACGTCCTGCTTTAGACATACATTTCAGAAATGGTAAACGTTCTCACCACTAAAAGCCTTTCACAAACATCCTTAATCATAAAAACATTCTTGCTGTTTGGAAAGGGCATTGTCTAAGCACAGGCAGGAAAAATCAGAACAATTATGTAAACAGAATTCGAAGCACTGTCTTTTAGAAGAGAAAAATGGGTGGAATATTCAGTCTTACACCTGCTGGAGATATCCTAATACCACAATGGCGGATGAGAGAGAGCACCCCACTGTAGATACAGTGCCCCCATCCTGTTAAAACCAAGCAAAGAAGTCACTTATTGTCAGTGTAGAAAACGATACTGCACAGTTGATGGAAAAATATGCTCCAAAGAGAGTGACCACGCCCAACAGTTGGAGAATGAGCAGAAGTGCAGATCCACGTCGATGAAGGATGTAATAGGTCTGAGTGCACGATGGACACAATGCACCATGTAAGGCACCCTTCCCCAATTGGCCCGCTGTTCTGAAAAGATTTGAAAACTGGAGGTCAAACCCTACAGAGGACCATCAGAAAGGCTGAAACGTGTGAGACTCCTTTTAGTCACCTTTTACGACAGGCATGAATACCTCGGGCCTATTCTAACCACCCCCCCCTCCCCCCTCCTCCCAGACCAGCAGTGGGGTCTTCAGGTGAATGACATAACCTGCTGGAGCAGGAAAAAGAAAATCGGGAAAAGTAATTTATTGAAGACTGACAGGGGGGTATCAGTTGCCTGTGTTATTCTTTAACATGTTTAAAAATTTACCCAAAATTTTATCAAGCGAATATATTCGCACTTTTATATGCTGAGAGGAGACAGTAGCAGTGGAAAAGTGACTGAAAAGTAATAAAAGTGTGTGTGTGTGTGTGTGTGTGTGTGTGTGTGTGTGTGTGTGTGTGTGTGTGTGTGTGATTTCCTAAGGGACCTAACTGCTGAGGTCATCAGTCCCTAGACTTACACTCTACTTACACTAACTTACGCTAAAGACAGAACAGACGGCGCCCTCTGTAGCCGAGCGGTTCTAGGCGCTTCAGTCTGGAGCCGCGGGACCGCTACGGTCGCAGGTTTGAATTCTGCCTCAGGCATGGATGTGTGTGATGTCCTTAGATTAGGTTTAAGTAGTTCTAAGTCAAGGGGACTGATGACCTCAGAAGTTGAGTCCCATAGTGCTCAGAGCCATCAGAACACACACACACACACACACACACACACACACACACACGAGGGAGGAGTCAGCGGGAAAGCGCGCAGTTTGTGACATGGCGCCTCTATACACGTGGCCACTTCGCGCGGCAAATTTAAGTACTAAAAGATGGTAGGCAGTTCGTGTGATACAGAAAGAGCAAAGAAAACATTAGCAGTGTGAGCGAAAGAGAGCGATACAGTGGCAGTCGAACATAGTTGTTAGTAACAGAACAGTGCTAGGAAATGAGGAGAGGAAGATATGGAAGGGGGGGGGGGGGGGGCAGGGGGGAGGAGGAGACTGTAGTGGTATGACGAAACTAAGGGGTATGTGGCGACTCAGTGGACAGTGACTGATACAAAGAGATGAGTTTGACTGAATCAGTGAATGAGGATGAGCGAAACGGAGTGGATGGGTATGAGCTACTTACAGTGATGGACTAATGGGAGTGAGCGATTTATGTGAGCTTGTGGGAGTTAGAGGTGAGCTGCATGTTGAAAATAATGCATATATGTTCACATGGCAAAATGTTTGGCGAAAATTTTTAAAGGTGCTGAGGAAGGTAAAATGACACAGCTGGTACCCCACTTTTCAGTCAGTCTTTTAAACAGGATCATATTAACTTTCTTGTGCTCTGCTAGTATTACCGATTACTTCATTCGTGCTACCACCCAAAAATTCTATTACAGAAAGAAAATGGTTTTAACCCTTTGTGGAAACAATCAGGCATAGAGCAATAATGGGAACATTATACAGTAATCCAGATAAGCTATGTCAAAATATCTTTGTTCACATTTACTGCAACGATTCTCAAAATGACAGGCGAGGTCGTTGTGCACAGAAGTTTAATGCTAATTTCAGAGGCAGCCTCACAATGTGATGCTTCAACATCTCATGAGTAACAGTGTTACTGTTTGAGCCCCAATGTAATTTAGCGCATTTCTAATTGAGCTTCGTTTCCTTTGTATAAATAATTTACAGCACCATTATCTTACAGTAAAAATTAATGTCATAACAGCCGTTTTACTACATAGATACTCTGACGGAATAATTCTCGTCTTGTGCGTTCTAAACATAGCTGGCGATAAGTGATTAAGTATTCGAAATATGTTTCGGGTAAAATCTAACATTACAGCATTTCTTTGTTTTCCACCAAGTAAAAATGTTTACAAGGAAAGAATCCCCATCTCTAACAGCTAAACTGTAGAAACAAGGCAACATATGGAGGCTATGGTTTCCACTATCCATCAGTGTCATTTCTCTGTAACACATTGGAATTTTGTACAATCTATGTTTCACGGTTAACGAATCTAGTAAGTCTACATGAACACAAGTCATTGAAGAAACTATGCACTAATAGTTTCAACGAACAGCTTTACTGAAGTAAAGTGAGGTTCTTGACAAAATACTAAACGTATACTTTAAGCAATATAGGGTGACACATTCAGCTTTGTTTTCTGTGTTATCAAGTTTCTGCTTTGTGTGTTCCATTATTAATCACCGAAATGAGCCTGTGGAGCTTCAATTAAGAGATTACAAGTGCAGCCCCACCGCACAAGCGCAAAATTTAAGGCCACGGGCACTAAAACACTGCTACAAAGTTACCAGCGCCCATACATATATTAAATGAAACGAATGTGGATAAAGTTATGAAAATTGTCGTACAGTGAGGAAGAATGCTATGAAACGACTCACTTGGATTCAACCATGCAACCATTTTAGCTCACACACCTTAAGAGAACGGAGAAACGTGCTATTCTACATCTACATCTACATCCATACTCCGCAAGCCACCTGACAGTGTGTGGCGGAGGGTACCCTGAGTACCTCTATCGGTTCTCCCTTCTATTCCAGTCTCGTATTGTTCGTGGAAAAAAGGATTGTCGGTATGCTTCTGTGTGGGCTCTAATCTCTCTGATTTTATCCTCATGGTCTCTTCGCGAGATATACGCAGGAGCGTACAATATACTGCTTGACTCCTCGGTGAAGGTATGTTCTCGAAACTTCAACAAAAGCCCGCACCGAGCTACTGAGCGTCTCTTGCCGAGTCTTCCACTAGAGTATCTATCATCTCCGAAACGCTTTCGCAATTACGAAATGATCCTGCAACGAAGAGCGCTGCTCTCCGTTGGATCTTCTCTGTCTCTTCTATATGGTACGGATCCCACACCGGTGAGCAGTATTCAAGCAGTGGGCGAACAAGTGTACTGTAACCTACTACCTTTGTTTTTGGAGGGCTTTTCCTTAGGATTCTCCAATGAATCTCAGTCTGGCATCTGCTTTACCGACCATCAACTTTATATGGTCATTCCATTTTAAATCACTCCTAATGCATACTCCCAGATAATTTATGGAATTAACTGCTTCCAGTGGCTGACCTATATTGTAGCTAAATGATAAAGGCTCTTTCTTTCTATGTATTCGCGTCACATTACACTTTTCTGTACTGAGATTCAATTGCCTTTCCCTGCACCATGCGTCAATTCGTTGCAGATCCTCCATTTCATTACAATTTTCTATTGTTACAACCTCTCGATATACTACAGCATCATCCGCAAAAAACCTCAGTTCCCGGAATTAAAACAGAAGAGCTAAAGGAAAGGCACAGGAAAATGTGGCTGACTGACCACTTACAAAAAGAATCAGAGCGTTAACACATTAAAAATATCACCGTAAAATTTTCGGAAACAAGTTGGACAAATCACAAAACCTTAAAATTGGCCACATTCGTTCGAACGTTACTTAAAATGGACGGCAAATCTGACGGCATATTTGCCGCTGCTCGCCGATCAGAAAATTAAGCACAATCTAATCAAGACCACACATTGGGCGGCCCTCTCGCCGGAGCCAAAAGCCATGCGTCAGTGGTGTGGGGCCTTTACGAGTAAGTAGGACCTCGTCCCGTCGACCTGGCTTGAAGGAGGTACGCCATAACCGAGCTGTGGACTTTACTTGGCAGGTCTTATTGTCTGCCATTTCCAGCCACTCATCTTCCCACCGACGCAGGAATATATCAACAGCGAAGCTAAGCATGCGGGGGAATGGAACACTTATCTGAGCATCGCGACGCGACACCTTGGCTCCTACATCTGCCTTTCATTCCCTAATCCGGTATCAGCAGTCCAGTATAATGCCAAAGTGATCACGTACTGATCTTTGCCAAGAGCTGCTCCATTCCCCTGTGTTTTAATTACGTCACAAACTTCACATCCACATTTCGATGACTGATAAAGGAAGAAAGTACAGCACAGCATCTGCTTTGGGAAGTGTGACTAAATACTGCATGTTTTAACATTAGATGTTAACACTTAGGTGTTATCAAGTAGTACGTTATTATTTTACTCTTGCGTATGACTTTTCAACACAGGATTATACAGCCAGCAGGTCGCACGTAACTGTTTCTGCACCTACTAGGGTTGTCTTCATCAGAATGAAATTTTGATAAATCGTAAGATTACCTTGCTAAAAAGCGAAGGTCAGAAATTAGAGCAGCTATGCTCAAGTAAAAAGTGAAATGATACGATCTAGTCTTTGCCACGTTTGCCCACCTGGTGACAACATTAGACATTCTTATGTTCCCAGGTGGGCACACGTAGAACTTTTTACAATTTTGACCTGAGCATAGCTGCTCTAAATTCTGACATTGCTTTCTAGCAACGAAATTTTACGATTTATCAATATTTCATTCTGATGAAGACACGCCTAGTAGATGTTGAAAATTAAGTCAATGTGCCTACCACTTATATGCAACCGGTTGGCTGTATAATCCCATATTGAAACTAGTACGATTGCTGAGCAGCAACGATGTTTAAAACTAAATCTTGTTAATGATCTTGTCGATCTTGTCAAATTTTAGTTCCACAGTGACTGCTCGTCAACGATGTATGCTTGTGAAGTTTTAATTCATTGGCTTTCAGACATCTTTAGTATACAGATGGAAAGTCTCAGACATATCACCCTTGATGGTTGGTGGAACAGATCACGTATTTTAAAAATATTTTTATTCGGTTTTAGCTGATCGAGTTAAAGTACTTCTCTTCTGAATTAAGTCACATGGGCACATCTCTTGGATGGCAACGGACATTACGATACGCAGATGTTTTATTTACTTGCCTGTTTTTTTTTTTTTTGTACAACGGGTATTTTAGGCTCGCACACGCAGAAAGACTACGTACAGAGAGATTTTCTTTAAGAATTACTATCTAAAAGACACTGCATTAAGTTCAATATGAAACGTTGGCAACTTGCTTTAAGTGATAAAACAGATCTATGTACTTCACAAAAACGAAATCTCAGTATCCTATGATTTCGCTAATGACAAGTTCCAGTTGAAATCCGTGAACTCTGACAAATACCTGGGTTAACTACTTACAGAGGTAGTAAACGGAATGATCACGTAGCCTCCCTCTTAGGTAAAGCAGGTGGCTGACCTTAAGTCTTTAGTAGGGTACTGGGAAACTACCACTGACTGGATTAGGTGTATTTTTTCCAATAGATCCGTAGTGACGATCCTCCAGGGTGTATAGCAAGTCAGGAAAATAAAAATACACAAACATTTACGAAGAAAAACAATTAAGCCTGCGGAGGAAATTTCTTACAAAAAACTCTTGCGACCCATCCTACATTATGTTTCATGTGTGTTAGACACATACCAAACAGGAGGTGATATGTACAAACGAGGACATCACGTATGGTCACAGGTTTGACCCACGGAAGAGAGTCATGGAAATGCTGGAAAACTTGAAGTGGCAGATGCTTGAAAGTAGATGCCAGAATCCCGTGAAACAACTTAGAAACTTACAAGAACCACGACCAATCTAGGAATACATTAGTCTGTTACGCGTCACTCATCGTAGGGACCGCATAGACTAACTACAATGCGCACACAGGCATTTAAGTACCCATTCATACAGAGCTCCAAAGCCAGATTAAACAGGAAAAAAAACCCTAACGCGTAGTGCAGTGAAATTTATTCGACCGTAGTTTCTCGGCGTTTTTCTGTATAAAAGGTCTTACAGCAACATTTGCAAGTTACTAGTCCTACAAGTTGAAGTGTTATGTATTTTAAGACAAAATATTTACTGCACTCTATTCGTCTAAAACTTTGGTGTTGGTTATTGCATATAACAGGCAGAGCAGATTCATACTACATTTTGTAGGCAAATTCATTTCTTCGCAACACTGCTTGCCGCCTTCGTTGTGGCCTGTGTTTGTTTTGACGCTGTTGCTTGCGACGTATTCAAGACTTAGTTTACTGAATTACGCTATAGATTCTTTTGATATTCGATTGTAAGGAGCATTTTACGTTTGTTACGTTCCCGTTAGCAAAGGAAGGAAATATGAACCGTTACAGAGTGGTCTTCACAAGATACAAATACCTACACATGTAAGTCAGTCAACTTTCTCTGCATAGGGATTAAATCCAACATTTTCTAAGAAAAGAAATGCTTGCTTAAACGTTATGTGATTATACATAATCACTACTCCACTCACACCATAGCTCATTGTCACCAAGAGAACAAATAACACAAAAATTCGATTTTTGCGAGCCACAGTTACTATACTCGAGAATTATATTCCCCTCCCCCCATCCTCCACGACCGAAATACACTCAAGTAAGTATCAGAAACTAACTTTCGTTTGCAACCAGATACGTGATATAGTGCAACATCTCACACGATGACTGTCTCTTTCTCGTCTCCATAGAATCCAGAAAAACCTTTCACCAGAAGTTTTGGTCTACGCTTTTCGAAAAACAAACTCAGGTCCTGGAATACCAACCTGACCGTGGGCAACTGGTGAACTGTGGTAGCGCCGGCAAAGCTTGTTGACGCTTGCTGCGGGCTGTGTGTACTGGTTGCGCACTCTGTCACACCATGTGTCGACATTTTCCGTGATAGGAGACTATCGACTATCACGCACAAATTCGTTCATTTTTCCATCTCGCATGTAGTAACATATTTTGACTCGTAAGAGGTTCTGAGGAAGATTTCCACCTTTAAGGCACAGATTAAGTGAAATCTGCGCATATCCAGTCCAAACGAACCTACTAAGATTTGTCGGTACAACTTGCTAACACGACAGTAGGCGACCATTGGAGTACGTGTTAACTCTAAAGATATGTGGAATGAAAAATTCTTATATTTATTTTCAGCTAGTACAATTTTCAAATTAACTATACCAATAGCACTTCTTAATAGCAGAGTTGTATAAATTTTGATGAAATCCATATTGAAGAGTTCGAAAATTAGTTACTCGATTAGATATTCGATTATTTCCTTAATAGTGAAAATACAAATTTATTTTTTGCGTTCCTATACTGCTGTATTGTTTCCGTTTCCAGCTTCATCAATTGTGTAAGTCGTCGATTCTTCTTCCAAAACACCACTCTCGGGCTCAGGTACAACTTAAACTAATGGACATGTTAATTGCAACTTCGTTACGTTGTATTTATAGCATCGATATCAGTATTAAACGCTATAGGAAGAAACACTCAGACTTGTCTTCAAGAAAACATTGATTTGCTGGGCGTCTTGCTTGTTTTACTGTCACCTTATCCCATTTTCGCAGACAACGTCTTCTTTTGTCAAAGACCCTGCACGCTATCCTCTCTAACTTGTCTTCATAACTGCGAGAAAAGGAAGAATATGTTTCAGTGTGTCTCCA
This sequence comes from Schistocerca gregaria, assembly GCF_023897955.1. Lineage (NCBI taxonomy): Eukaryota > Metazoa > Arthropoda > Insecta > Orthoptera > Acrididae > Schistocerca > Schistocerca gregaria. The sequence continues at coordinate 833,126,270 of NC_064920.1, read as the reverse complement.
AACTCATTAATTGTAAGAATACTTCCGGAGGTGAAGTGAAAATAAGAAATTTTATAGAAAACTTGAGTCATGGAGGGTACTACGGACGTCAAAGTTTGTCTGAGATGATTTTCACATGATAACTATAAACTTACTTTGCCGTAAGGCTACGAGCCAAATTCATTACTGCCTCAGACACGTAAAGAGATGACTATCGGAAAATCCGTTGTCTGCATCAAGAAGGACCACCACACATTCTAAAACTGAAGGCGAGATGCCGTTAAAATAACTCTAAAGGAAGAATAATTGAATCGCCGAGTTGAAGAAGGGGTCGTGTCCGCCTTTTTTTTTTTTTTTTTTTTTTTTTTTTTTTTTTTTTTTTTTAGTTACGTTCACCGGAGATGACTGATTTTTGTACATGTGTTTTGGTTTAACAGGCGTTCATGTCCCATCAAGGAAAATGCTCGTTACAAAAGTACTGAGTTAGGGCCATGTTCATATAAACAAGCGTATGGTTGACCTATTTCAATAAAAAAAAAAGAACAAACTCCACATTGGAAAAAAATCATAATATGTACCAGACGAGCAGAAACCATTTTATAACAGTATCTGCTAGTGACCAGCGAAGGATGGGCAAGATAAAGATGAAGCATGCCCAACATTGTCTGCTTTGCTGTTTACTGTTTGTGGTTGTGTTCTGGGTACATTATAAATGAACCATTATGCTCGAAACACACTCTTTTATTGCGATAATGAATATGAATAATGTAACCTTGCATAACGCAATTTTTCCACTGCAAACAGAGCGCTAGATGCCGCCTCAAAATCATCAGATTCGAAATGGGATCATCTCCAGCAGATTCCAACTTGATTACTGACCATAGTCGATGGTTAAACTATGTTGTGATGGTCTATATTGTTCCACTCTGGGGCCAATTGCTGCATGGAAACTCCAAGACATAATGCTTAAACCAATTGTGAAGTAAAACGCTTTTGTGTTTCTCCTGAAAAATTTACCATATGGAGCCGGTCGGTGTGGCCGTGCGGTTCTAAGCGTTTCAGTTAGGAACCGCGTGACCGCTACGGTCGGAGGTTCGAATCCTGCCTCGGGCATGGATGTGTGTGATTTCCTTAGGTTAGTTAGGTTTAAGTAGTTCTAAGTTCTAGGGGACTGATGACCTCAGTAGTTAAGTCCCATAGTGCTCAGAGCCATTTGAACCATTTACCATATGGAATATGACACCTTCTCCAACTCAACGATTCAGATTTTCTTTCGCGGACCGCATTGGTTGGTGCCTTTGTCTGGCGGGGCAGATTTATGAATTCCGATTCCACAGCACTTTCATTCGACGGCCTGCTTCGTGAGTACTCAAGAAACAAACGCAGCGATAACCCAGTGGTTATCAAACACGCTTCGAAGAAACGTAGCAAAGCGAGCCCGGGAGAAATTTTGCAGGCATATCTTCCGGGGTTCTTTAAGAGACTTTGGTATACCTACTGTCTTATATAGCTTGAAGAGATAAAGAAACTAGAACGCCTGCCTAATATCGTTTAGGTCCCCCGCGAGCACTCAAAAGTGCCGCAACACGACGTGACATGGACTCGACTAATGTTTGAAGTAGTGCTGGAGGGAACCGACACCATTAATGCTGCAAGGCTGTCCATAAATCAGTAGGTGTACGAGGGGGTGGAGATCTCTTCTGAACAGCACGTCGCAAGGCATCCTAGATTTGCTCAATAATTTCCATGTCTGGTGAGTTTGGCGCCCAGCGGAAGTGTTTAAACTCAGAAGAGTTTTCCTGGAGCCACTCTGCAGGAATTCTGGGCGTGTGGGGCGTCGCATTGTCCTGCTGGAATTTACCAGGTCCGTCCGAATGCAGAATGGACATGAATACATGCAGGTTATCAGAGACGTATCTAGACTTATCAGGGGTCCTATATCGTTCCAACTGCACATGACCCACACGATTACAGAGCCTCCACCAGTTTGAACAATCCCCTGCTGACATCCACGGTCCATGGGTTCATGAGATTATCTCCATGCCTGTACACGTCCATGTCAACAGTCCAATGTCGGTGTTGACGTGCCCAGGCGTGGCATAAAGCTTAGTGCCGTGAAGTCATCAGGGGCACGCCAGTGGGCTTTCGGCTCTGAAAACTTATATCGATGATGTTTCCTTGAATATTTCGCACACTGACACTTGTTAATGGCCAAGCATTGAAATCTGCAGCAAATTGCGGAAGGGTTGCACGATTATCTTCAGTTGTCGTTGGTTCCGATCTTGCATAATCTTTTTCCGGCCGCAGCTCTGTCGGAGATTTGATGTTTTACTGGATTCCTGATATTCACGGTACACTCGTGAAACTGTCGGACGGGAAAATACCCACTTCCTCGCGACCTCGGAGAAGCTGTGTCCCAACGCTCGTGTGCCGCCTATAACACCACGTTCAAACTCACTTAAATCTTGATAACCTGCCATTGTAGCAGCAGTAACCTATCCAACAACTGCACCAGACTCTTGTTGTCTTATATAGACGTTGCCCGTTTACATATTTATGTATTTTAATATGCATGCCTACACCAGTTTCTTTGGCGCTTCAGTGTATACAGGGTGGTCCATTGATCGTGACCGTGCCAAATATCTAACGAGATAAGAGTCAAACGCAAAAACTACAAAGAACAAAACTCATCTAGCTTGAAGGGGGAAACCAGATGGCGCTATGGTTGCCCCGCTAGGTGGCACTGCCATAGGTCAAACGGATATCAACTGCGTTTTTTAAAATAGGAACCCCGATTTCTTATTACATATTTGTGTAGTACGTAAAGAAATATGAGTGTTTTAGTTGAACCACTTTTTTCGCTTTGTGATAGATGGCACTGTGATAGCCACGTGGTATAACGTAACATACCGCCGGTGCGGATGGTATTTGCTTCGCGATACATTACCCTTGTTGAAATAGACCGTCTACCAATTGCAGAAAAGGGCGACATCGTGTTGATGTATGGCTATTGTGATCAAAATGCCCAACGGGCGTATGCTATGTATGCAGCTCGGTGGACGACATCATCTAAGTGTCCGGGCCGTTCGCCGGATAGTTACGTTATTTAAGGATATAGGAAGCGTTCAGCCACATCTGAAACGTCAACCACGACCTGCAACAAATGATGATGCCCAATTAGGTGTTTTAGTTGCTCTCGCGGCTAATCCGCACATCAGTAGCAGACAAACTGCGCGAGAATCAGGAATCTCAAAAACGTCGGTGTTGAGAATGCTACATCAACATCGATTGCACCCGTACCATATTTCTATGCACCAGCAATTCCATGGCGACGACTTTGAACGTCGTGTACAGTTCTACCACTGGGCCCAAGAGAAATTACGGGACGATGACAGATTTTTTGCACGCGTTCTATTTAGCGACGAAGCGTCATTCACCAATAGCGGTAAGGTAAACCGGCATAATATGCACTATTGGGCAACGGAAAATCGACGATGGCTGCGACAAGTGGAACATCAGCGGCCTTGGCGGGTTAATGTATGGTGCGGAATTATGGGAGAAAGGATAATTGGCCCCCATTTTATCGATGGCAATTTAAATGGTACAATGTACGCTGATTTCGTACGTAATGTTCTACCGATGTTACTACAAGATGTTTCACTGCATGACAGAATGGCGATGTACCTCCAACATATTGGACGTACGGCACATACCTCGCGTGTGGTTGAAGCGGTATTGAATAGCATATTTCGTGACAGGTGGATTGGTCGTCGAAGCACCATACAATGGCCCGCACGTTCACCGGACCTGACGTCCCCAGATATCTTTCTGTGGAGTAAGTTGAAGGATATTTGCTACCGTGATCCACCGACAACGCCTGACAACATGCTTCAGCGCATTGTCAATGCATGTGCGAACATTACGGAAGGCGAACTACTCGCTGTTGAGAGGAATGTCGTTACACGTATTGCCAAATGCATTGGGGTTGACGGACATCATTTTGAGCATTTATTGAATTAATGTGGTATTTACAGGTAATCACGCTGTAACAGCATGCGTTCTCAAAAATGTTAAGTTCACAAATGTACATGTATCACATTGGAACAACCGAAATAAAATGTTCAAACGTACCTACGTTCTGTATTTTAATTTAAAAAACCTACCTGTTACCAACTGTTCGTCTAAAATTGTGAGCCATATGTTTGTGACTATTACAGCGCCATCTATCACAAAGCGAAAAAAGTGGTCCAACTAAAACATTCATATTTCTTTACGTACTACACGAATATGTAATACAAATGGTGGTTCCTATTTAAAAAAACGCAATTGATATCCGTTTGACTTATGGCAGCGCCATCTAGCGGGCTAACCATAGACGCCATCTGGTTTCCCCATTCAAGCTAGACAACTTTAGTTCTTTGTGGTTTTTTCGTTTGACGCTTATTTCGTGAGATATTTGGCCCGATCACGATCAATGGACCACCCTGTATACACTGAAGAGCCAAAGAGATTAGAACGCATGCCTAACATCGTGTACGTCTCCCACGAGCACACAGAACTGCCGCAACACGACGTGGCATGGACTCGACTAATGTCTGAAGTAGTGCTGGAAGGAACCGACACGATTAATCCTGCAGGACTGTCCATAAATCCGTAAGTGTACGAGGGGCTTGAGATCTCTTCTGCACAGCACGTTCCAAGACGTCCTAGATATGCTCAATAATGTTCATGTCTGGTAAGTTTGGTGCCCAGAGGAAGTGTTTAAACTCAGAAGAGTGTTCCAGGAGCCACCCTATAGCAATTCTGGATGTGTGGGGTGTCGCATTGTCCTGCTGGAATTGCCCAAGTCCGTCGGAACGCACAATTGACATGAATGCATGCAGGTGATCAGACAGGATGCTTACGTACGTGTCACCTGTCAGAGACGTATCTATACTTATCAGAGGTCCCATATCACTGTCCCAAAAGACAGTCGCCGTGACCTCACCGGCTGAGGGTGCGGCTTTGAACTTCTTCTTCGTAGGAGAGGTGGATTGCCGTTACGTTTCCGGTTCGAAGTGATGAACCCATGTTTCATTGCTTGTGACGATGTTCGTCAGCAAATTATCACGATTAGCCTCGTAACATACAAGCAATTCCGCACAGATGGCCCTTCGTTCTCTTTGTGGTCTTCTGTTAGTTTGGGAGGAACCCTGCGGCCACACACCTTTGAATACACAACTGGTGGACGAGTGTGTCAGCACTATATGAGAGACGTTCAGTTATGCAGCGAGGTGTTTGATTGTGATATCTCGATTACCTCGAATGAGTCAGCGTGTTCCGACACTATCACAGCCGTGTGCGAGTGGCCGGCACGGGGGAGATCGGTCAGTTTTTGTGCGACTTTGCAGACGCCTCGTTCAACGACTTGTCGCGCTTTTGTTCACTCCCAGGTCTCCGTAGACATTCTGTAAGAGTGTATGAATATTTGCCACGCTCTGGTTTCTCGCCAAAAAAATCCTATAGCAAATTTTGCATTTTTTCAACCGAAACTGGCGGAAAAAATGTTACATTACGTCTTACTGAACTCCTCTCGTAGTTAAGGTAGATGTATTCATGTTCTGCAGGAGGTCGCGAAAATACGACTTATACGGTGGCTGATATTCAGTCCTCAGTCCCAGCAATCTTGTGTCTTCTGCTTCACTAAGTGTCCTTCCACTGCCACAATGTTGAACACACTTAAATCATATCTTTTGAAGTATTCTACACAACCTACGTTGGAATACATTTAAGTGATGTATTTGGTAGCGTGGGTACTTAATCCTTGTGACTGATTTTAGAATCACATGAACGAATGCACATTAGAGATTGCCATAAACAGTTTTCGATGTTTTCTACAGTTTTTCTTGTTGATAGATATGAAGTTCTATTTTGTGCAGCATTTGTAAATATTTAGAGTGCTGCACATTTAAGTGCTGTATAATACGAGGGCTGTCCAGAAAGTAAGTTCCGGCTGATCGTGAAATGGAACCCACAGTTAAAATCAGCAGTGGTTTATTTGTAATAGTTAGCTACACCTTCCAGCTACTTCTCTACGTAGTCGCCGTTCTGACTTGGACGTTTGTCGTAACGTTGTACCAACCTTCCAAAACCCTCATCACAGAAGGCAGCCGCCAGTGCTTCCCGCCAATTCTCTACGCTGGCCTAAAACTCGTTGTCTGTGCCAAAATGTAGTCTTCATAGCCAGCGGTTCATGTGAACAGAGATGAAACTCAGAGGGAGACAATTACGGGTTGTATTGTGGGTAATCAAACATTTCCAATTGAAAACGATGCAGGAGTATCTTCATTGCCCCTGCAGAATGTGGCTGAAAATTGTCTTGAAGAAGAAACCGCAAGACAGTTATGTAATGTTGGCTGCATAGCTTCAGGCGAAATTTCTCACCAGGCCCTCGTACTTGGCGGGAGACACTATTTTCTAGACATATTTACTCGGTCACTGTGAGCTCAGAAATGAGAAGAGCGACGTGATGTTATCTAGGGTCATACCAGAGACACTGCCCAACACGTGTGTGCAAAACTTTATCGGATTTTCATAGTAGTTTCCATTTCGCGACCGATCGGAACTTACTTTCTGGACAACCCTCGTACATGAAAGTTTTTTGGAATATATTTATAATTCTTCAGTTACAGAAAGTAGTGGGTGAGGTGGGTTTCTAGCCAAGAAAACGATAATATCTCAAAGTCACAGTGTAACATAACACCCTTCCTGCACCGTTGGGCCAATTGTGTGTGGTTCAAGGGAAAAGCACTCCACTCTGGGCGTGATTTGTTATAACTGTCAGTCAATAACACATTGGTAGTAAAAGCCTTTATGAGATCAGAAGACAAACAATAATAATGCACAGAGTAGCATATGCGATGTCTGTGGTCTTATAATTAGAGACTTGCACTTTAAGTCGAAGGAAGAATGTTCTTTTTCTGGTACATGTTTTTTCTTTTTCAGTCTTCGCATTTGTCATACATTCTGGGACTTCCTTACTGATGTAAGAGAAGTACACTACTGGCCATTAAAATTGCTACACCAAGAAGAAATGCAGATGATAAACGGGTATTCATTGGAATATATTATACTATAACTGACATGTGATTACATTTTCACGCAATTCGGGTGCATAAATCCTGAGGAATCAGTACACAGAACAAGCATCTCTGGCCGTAATAACGGCTTTGATACGCCTGGGCATTGAGTCAAACAGAGCATGGATGGCGTGTACAGGTTCGGCTGACCATGCTGCTTCAACACGATACCACAGTTCATCAAGAATAGTAACTGGGGTATTGTGACGAGCCAGTTGCTCGGTCATCATTGACCAGACGTTTTCACTTGGTGACAGATCTGGAGAATGTGCTGGCCAGGGCAGCAGTAGAACATTTTCTGTATCCAGAAAGGCCCGTGTAGGACCCGCAAATTGCGGTCGTGCATTATCCTGCTGAAATGTAGGGTTTCGCAGGGATCAAATGAAGGGTAGAACCACGGGTCGTAACACATCTGAAATGTAACGTCCACTGCTCAAAGTGCCGTCAGTGCGAACAAGAGGTGTCCGAGACGTGTAACCAATGGCACCCCACACCATCACGCAGGGTGATACGCCAGTATGGCGATGGCGAATAGACGCTTCCAATATGCGTTCACCGCGATGTCACCAAACACGGATGCGACAATCATGATGCTGTAAACAGAACCCGGATTGATCCGAAAAAACGACGTTTTGCCATTCGTCCACCCAGGTTCGTCGTTGAGTACACCATCGCAGGCGCTCCTGTCTGTGATGCAGCGTCAAGGGTAACCGCAGCCACAGTCTCCGAGCTGATAGTCCATGCTGCTGCAAACGTCGTCGAACTGTTCCTACAGATGGTTGTTCGATGGCACGGGATACATGCGGAAGTCCATTGTCCTGTTGGAACAGCAAGTTCCCTTGCCGGTCTAGGAATGGTAGAACGATGGGTTCGATGACGGTTTGGATGTACCGTGCACTATTCAGTGTCCCCTCGACGATCACCAGAGGTGTACGGCCAGTGTAGGAGATCGCTCCCCACACCATGATGCCGGGTGTTGGCCCTGTGTGCCTCGGTCGTATGCAGTCCTGATTGTGGCGCTCACCTGCACGGCGCCAAACACGCATACGACCATCATTGGCACCAAGGCAGAAGCGACTCTCATCGCTGAAGACGACACATCTCCATTCGTCCCTGCATTCACGCCTGTCGCGACACCACTGGAGGCGGGCTGCACGATGTTGGGGCGTGAGCGGAAGACGGCCTAACGGTGTGCGGCACCGTATCCCAGCTTCATGGAGACGGTTGCGAATGGTCCTCGCCGATACCCCAGGAGCAACAGTGTCCCTAATTTGTTGGGAAGTGGCGGTGCGGTCCCCTACGGCACTGCGTAGGATCCTACGGTCTTGGCGTGCATCCGTGCGTCGCTGCGGTCCGGTCCCAGGTCGACGGGCACGTGCACCTTCCGCCGACCACTGGCGACAACATCGATGTACTGTGGAGACCTCACGCCCCACGTGTTGAGCAATTCGGCGGTACGTCCACCTGGCCTCCCACATGCCCACTATACGCCCTCGCTCAAAGTCCGTCAACCGCACATACGGTTCACGTCCACGCTGTCGCGGCATGCTACCAGTGTTAAAGACTGCGATGGAGCTCCGTATGCCACGGCAAACTGGCTGACACTGACGGCGGCGGTGCACAAATGCTGCGCAGCTAGCGCCATTCGACGGCCAACACCGCAGTTCCTGGTGTGTCGGCTGTGCCGTGCGTGTGATCATTGCTTGTACAGCCCTCTCGCAGTGTCCGGAGCAAGTATGGTGGGTCTGACACACCGGTGTCAATGTGTTCTTTTTTCCATTTCCAGGAGTGTGTTTAGTTAAACGAATTCTTAACAACGCTTACGTAAATTCGTCGGTCAAGATGACGAAGATCGCACCTCACAGTGAGCGAGGAACGTCAAGTAACACTAACGCCACACGAAGGTGCTTGTGGCGCCCTCATTCCAGTTGCTCGTGTCCAAATGTCAGATTCATCCGCCATTAGTGCCACAGGGGACGCTGTTATCTGGAACTACTTTCGTCCGTGCGAACGCAGGACTATGCAGCCACTCGCATGATAAACAGTGACACGGCCACTCTCTAGCCTCATTTTGACATCATCGGAGGATGACGAGGTACTTACAGTGTCACTTAATGCACCTTCAAAATGTAAATAAAGAAACACAATTACAAATCGTCTGTACACCAATCCAGTCAGACCATTACTGTACTGCGTCTCCTCAACTGATGTCGCCATACAAAAAATTTAAAAAAAAAAAAAAAAGCACTCTGAACGTTAACAGTTGCAGTGCACGTGAAACTCTGAACGTGAAGAGTTGCAGTGCACGTGACAGCTCACTTCCGGCTCAGTTTACACCGAATTCTTGGCTGAGTGCCTACAGTTAGACAGTTCCAGTTTACATCAGCCGACGTTATCTTTATTCAGCACCATGTAGCAAGCCGCTACTTGCCAGTATTCGTCGGACTGTTCAAGACCAAGTGTCTAGTGAAGTTATTACACAGAGAAAAAACAGAACACTGTCAAATAAAGCATTATTATTAAACAATTCAGATTATACAGTTGCATTCACTGAGTTAGGATAGTTAGTGTGTTTTTCTTTGAATACTGAGCCACGCATCTGAAATGCTAAAAGCGGAGTGTTACTATTGTACACAAACTTAATAAATGTTTATTGTTTGCCTCATTTTGTGCTGTCGTCTTATGCGTGGATTAGAGCGTCGTGTTATCATAAAGTTGCGAAGAATACGGCCAGCTACCTTGCACAGCAACTAAATATCTGTACATGAAAGTTTGCTTTCTCCAAGCTACGCAAAAGGTACAATTCTTTTGCTCAAGAAAATAATTTGAAAATACTATTTGACTGATGAAATTTAATAGAAATAGTCACACACACGTGCACTTTCACAATCCGACCCAAATAAGGAAGGGGCTTCCACAGCTATTATTTCAGTATCACACAGTGAATACTGATTCGTAGAGGCAGTGATCCGAAATTGAGTATGTGTTAGCCATCATCTTGTAGCTTCCAGCTGTGCAGTTGAGGATGCTCCTAAGTTTTGTAATCACCTTATTTCAAATACAAAGAGTAATTAAACCATCTGTATGAACATGCAAGTCCCGAATATCATTCATATGTAACATCATAGTAATGTGTGAGAGTACTCCAAACAATATTTAACAAATAGTAATCGGCAAAGTAGCACTTTACTGCACATGAACCCTGATAGCATACAAAGAAAAACTGTGCGTTACTAATGTCTTTAGACTGCAAAACAATGTGTACTTGCAGATGCACGAGAATACTCATGAGTCGTGAGGCAAATCCATAATATGCAACAAGATGGCTTCACTCAATATGGCATTAATGCACATTATGCGTTAATATCAACAGGTATATACCGAAATAAGAACATTGATAAGACATTATTTTATTACTGAACACAAGTAAGTGTTCCGCAATCCCACATGGGCACTCAAAGCAACTCACCACAAATAACCACAGATTATCGTGTTTCCTGTTCATTATATTGAACAACGCACACTGACCCATTCCTAATCACGGATTAATCGTAACCAATCAATGTAAAAGTAACCTAATAACTGTAACTAAGCTTCACTATGGAAAGCTACTGAAACGGTCTCACTCAATTCCTTATTCATTGGAGAATCACCACACCAGCACGTATGGACACCAGGAAATGGCAGTCTTCTCTCCAAACATGGCCCCGTGACTTAGTATCTGGAACAGAGCATCACAAAATATGGAACAGAACAGAAATAATGGGGAATGCTCCTCAAACAAAACCAACTTCATGGCTTGCAGCCCGTGAAAGCTTCCCATTGTTCGAGAAACAAAGTGACCCCCAAAGATGTGAAATTGCTACAGTGAACACGGAAAGATGTTGCTCAGAGTTCTTACATCGATTTTTCGAAACTGATCATAGAGGATGTGGTGTCACCTCCAGACACCACACTTGGTAGGTGGTAGCGTTTAAATCGGCCGCGGTCCGTTAGTATACGTCAGACCCGCGTGTCGCCACTATCAATGATTGCAGACCGAGCGCCGCCACACGGCAGGTCTAGAGAGACTTCCTAGCACTCGCCCCAGTTGTACAGCCGACTATGCTAGCGATGGTTCACTGACTTCTACGCTCTCATTTGCCGAGACGATAGTTAGCATAGCCTTCAGCTACGTTATTTGCTACGACCTAGCAAGGCGCCAGTATCCGTACTATTGATATTGGGAATCATGTACCATAAAGAGCGACGTTCTCCATTAATGGATTAAAGTATTCCACCAGCTACGTCCGTTTTTCTCAATTCTCATTCCCTTGTCATGTTCCAGACCTCACGCCAGCCTGCGTGAGCTAAAACGCGTGCATTTCGGCATCCTTTAGCAATATGGTTGGCTCTCCTGCCAACCACAACAGAGGATACGTAGAAATGATTGTAATGATACGTAAAAAGCAAAATATAACAGGAGGAAGTAAAGGTGCTGAATGAACAGGAAACTTTTATCATCCCCTCCTTGGTAAATAGAATCTGTTTGGAAGAGACTATCAGAGGACATTACAAGTTGTTACATCACAACTATTTTAAAATAGACAAAACTGTTTAATAACAGGACTAATTAACAGTATTAATATAATTGCATAGTCTTCCGCGGCCAGAGTCAGTCGACTCAGTACAGCGTCATAATGTAAAAAACTACTGCTGCTGGAAAAAAACCAACGTTTCGGCCAGTATAAACTGGATAATGAGCCAGGTGTGAGCCTTTTGGCTTAACCTTACATAAAGCTAGGATATGATTTCCCAGTATCTAGCTCGATGATTTTAAGACACTCCCAGAAAAAAATGTAACATCCTCAAGGACTGTGTTCAGTATTATTAGGGTATAGTATGTGCATAATCGTGAGTATAGTGTTAGTGATTCATTTGTCACAGTCATCAATGATCAGATGTCGCACAGGAAACGCATCTGTGCGACCTCTGTTTTCACGCTGCCAGCAGTAACTGTGACGAGTTTAGAGGTGGGGTACATTCAGACCACACCAACGAGGATGTACACCTGTTGAAGAGCTTCGGCCATGCGAATGGGGCCGCATTGAGGATTGTGGGAAGCTAGATGGATATAGCGACAGACTCCTACGCATGTTGGGTAGTGTACAGCGGTGTGTCGCTGCTTTCGCCAGTGGTCTCTGAAATGTTTCCATACGTGTACACCTGATTCTGGACGCCCGCATAGAACAGATGTATTTCAAGATAGAGACACTGTGTGAGCTGACAAAAGTGTATCCACGGCACATGTAGCACCTGCTGTGCCAACAGGGACCATGAGAACCATATTCTTGCAGCAGGATTAAGGTCACGTGTCGCTGGCAGGCTCTCAATGACACCGTGAACCACCAATCATGGCTACTCTGGTGTTGTGAAAGAGTCGACTGGAGAGTGGAATGGCGCTCTGTTCTTTTCATTGATAAGAGTATGTATACACGTATAGAGCATAGACCTTGTGAGCTACCTGTAACAAGGGTGCCTTGAATTTATAAAATAGTACGTAGTATAAAACTTATATTTACAACTTCCCTGTGCTGTTACCTTAAGAGAGAGTCCGAAAATGAGGAGGTGTCCTGTGACAGTGGCAGATCTTATTGCTCCACCATGAGCCAAAAGTCAGTTTAATATTCTAGTCCTGTCATGCAGGATGTGACAGATAAGAAAAGATATTTTTCTACCTGATGAAAGGATACTGGAGGGTATATAGCCTATGCCATGGTCTTGTACAGGATTTTCACATCAGGTACCGATACTTTAATGATATGAAAATGCGTGAATCGTCCGATTTCTTGTATCTTCGAAAATAACTCTTTTAAATGGGAGGAATGTACATTCCGTGTGAGAAATTCGAGGTGCATGGTCAACAACATTGCTGTCCTGGATTCGTAAAGTGGATTTTTTAAGCTGTTTGGTCTTTATCGGGGTGGAATTGTTTAGAACTACTGTGTATGTCTAAGCTGCAGCTGTTTGTTTCGCAGAGCACCATAGCTTGCTGAAGGAGTAATCACAGGGAGTTGGCAACTGGAAGTGACGGATTAGCTCAGCCTGGGCCAGGACAAAGAATGCGCCGATCCGTCTGATCTTGCCCACGGCAGCAAGGGCTAGTGAAATGACCAGTGTGCTGGGTGAATGTGACGCAAGCGGACATGTGTGTGTTGTGCGAGAGAAGATTCAAAATGATGGATTTTGTGCTCGACATACTGATAACATCCGAATTCCTGCCACTCCAATCATCCCCAGATGTCCAACATGGCCAGGGTTGATGCACTCTGGCAGACACCGTCTTCCATGACTGTGGTTGCGATCGCGGCAATAATTTTCACCGAACTCTGAACGTCAGCACTGGAGGCATAAGACGGGTTTGGTGCACTGCGTGTGGACCTCGGGACGAGACCGCACAGGATATGCGTGTATTTCGGCGATCTCCGACATCTACCCATAGCAACTACTGCTATGGACTGGATTGTGGTTTAAATGTGTGTGTTTAGTGCTTCTCAATACATAACAATGGACTATGTCTTTCAGTGGTATTAGCTGTTGGCTCTGTCCTATCATAAACTACGCCTTCCTCCTTCTGAATGTAATGTGGAGAACCAATTTAGGAATTATCCGTTCGTGACGTCAAATTCTCGACTGATAGCGATCTTTGACATCTATCCACGGAAACTTATTACTACAGATTGGATTTCAGTTTAAGTGTACGTTGTGTTTAGTGCTTCTGAATACATCGCAGTGGACTCTGTCTTGCATAGATATCAGTTGTAGTTGTTGCTATTGAACCCTCATGTGGTAGACCCTTTCCTCCCTCTTTCTTCATCTTGGTGTAGCGGAGAGAACCAGTCAACTTATGAATTCTATAGCGTTTTAAAAAGAAAATACACTTAGCCGATCTGTAGCGCTCGGGATCTTCATAACCATGACAGTATAAATTCACATCGAAATTTGAAATTCCAGCTATCATTGCCAATTGGTGTGTGTGAAATAGCTACTGTGTCCACCTTATATCCTCTACATCATGATCATGTAACCGGTAATTAATTACTTATTAACTTCAGCAGTATTTCTGAATTGATTCCCAATCAGGCATTTGCCTTGGCAAGAGTTCTCGCATGCATCGGTATTCCAAAAGGATTTGTTTGCAGTTCAGTCTGATCATGACTGACGGCGTGTGGAGGTCCAGCAGAGCCACACTACAGGACGAGAGAGAGAGAGAGAGAGAGCAGGTGTTTTGTGTTTTAACAGGGATTTCTCGGGCGTCAAATATCAAAGGGTTGCAGCCACCTGCCGCTTTTGCTCAGGAATTAGCGTGACATCCGGTATGTCAGTCGTGGGGCTCAAGTGAACACACGTGGACGAGGACGAGTGGCTCGGTCGCTTATGGTCCCTTTGCGGGACCCTGAGTGACCTGCATGTGCGATGGCACTTGAGCCAGCACTGGGTGCGTGCCAGCAAACAGGGGACAGCAGACGGTGTGTGCTTCACGATCGGAAGATTTTTAACTGTGTAATTGTATAAGATGACTGTTTCGTGATGGTATTCCTTGTGTGATGGGAATAAAGAAAGCACTGCATTTGTTCAAATATTTCATACACTGCAGTCGATTTTCTGACAACTTCTTAAATTGTTTTCCTTACACCACCTTGTACTCCGTTAATTTTTGAAGTAAACAATATTCCACACATTGTCTAAATTGTTTAAACAATATTCCATACACTGCAATCGATTTCCCAACAAATGGCAAACCAACCGAGTCTTTTTCTCACCAATTTCCAGGTGGGGGACAGAAGGAAGAGGATGTTTCCGAGATGAGGATGGGTTAATTAATTCATCGATTTAATTAATTAGCCAATTAAATTGAATTGATATCAAACGTGTGCTTGTATAGGCGAGGGGATTTCCCAGGGGGATGGAGGTGCTGGAGGGGGAGGAGGAGAAAGAGGGGTATGGGTTGGACAACAATAGATAAGGAGCTGTCAATCAAAAGAATGGCTTATCTTCAAGAGGTCATAATTTTCTTAGCAGAACAATAGGTTAAGATCTGTCAGTCAAAACAAAAGGACACATTATCCCCAAGAAGTAATAATCCTCTTAGCAGAATAACAGCTTGAGGACCTGTCAAACAAAAGAGAACAATATTATGCCCCTGAATGTATACTTGCCCCTGATGTAGGGAATCCACAATGTGGCTCGAAACGAAGTTTACCATACTACTATTGGTCTGAACCAGTCTATGTCGGAGACATTCAGAGCAGACATGGTCTTCCCCGTCGCAACCTCAACAGGTGCGTGGCTGTCCATGATACATGATGACAGCTCTGCAACCGACCAATAACCAAGAAAGGCACGAGTTTCCGTAGTTCAGTTTTTATCCGGCAGACACCAATCAGGACACAGTATGTGTCGAAAATCTTCCACGTTTCAGCAACGTGATTGAAATTGCCGTAAGGTTTAAAGGCGGCCATCACAACGTCAGACGGAACCTCAAACGGGAGTTCGAAAACCTACAGCGTTTGGAGGCTAAGACCAGCGTGATCAACCATGACAGTCCATAAATGTTCGTCAGAGTATCGGAACTTCAGAGCGTTAGCGTGGCGCCGCACATCGTCGGCACATAGCTCGTCATTCGCCAGAGTAGTAATGAGAATCCAAAAATGAATGTCGAGAACATCTTGTGGGGGGAGACACATTTCATCCCGTATAAACATCCTACTTCATACGAATTTAGTCGTCCGTGATCCAAAGGAGAAGTTAATTTAATTGCAGCTTTGCGGTAAGAAAATGCCATGATGGTCGATGAAGTCGGACTCTGAGACGATCAGTCCGCTACACGGAAGTAACTAAACGCGCCCTCGCTTGCAAACAGCATGACAGGCGAAACGCGAACACCTCACCACTGCCGAGGGCAGACTGCCCTTAGACCACATGTGCTCCTCCCGTCATAGTCGTACCATAGTAAGGAGGGCGAGCCTGATTACTAGGAAGTCTACCAGGACGTCTGAATGGCTATCTCTGTTCAAATGTGTGTGAAATCCTATGGGACTTAACTGCTAAGGTCATCAGTCCCTAAGCTCACACACTACTTAACCTAAATTATCCTAAGGACAAACACACACCCATGCCCGAGGGAGGATTAGAACCTCCGCTGGGACCAGCAATGGCCATCTCTACTTGAAGTTCGTGCAAAGATTTCTATCTGACTTGTTGGAGAACGTAGCCTTGGCTGTTCGTGAGAGGATGTGGATACATGACGGTGCACCGCTTCACTTGAGTGTGGATGTCCGCAACCATCTCAGTGCTGTATTTCCTGGTCGCTGGATTGGAAGGGGAGGTCCTATTCCATGGCCTGCGAGGTCACCTGACCTGAATCCCCTTGATAATTTCCTATGGGGATATCTCAAGTCACTTGTGTATGAGACACCAATGGATACAGACATGGAATTAGTTGCCAGAATTGTAACTGTCTGTGATGTGATTCGAAACACACCAGGGACGTTTGTCAGAGTGCGTCAGAATCTTGTTCGTCGATGTCATGCTTGCATTGAGTTTGATGACGGTCAGTTTCAGCACATTTTGTAAGATATAGTACAAATGATTCAGTATGTCAGTGATGGTATTTGCAATTAACTGTAACTAATGTAAATTAAAAAAGTACACAGTAATGTGATTTTATTCCTATTATCTCCTTAAGCTGGATTCTCCGACTCCAGGTTCCCTATCGCAAATTATTCAGTGGAGTATTCTCCATGTCTCGCTAAATTTTTGCACGCTCTTACGGAAGCACCCTGTATATCAGGAGGTATGACGATATAAAGATTGAGATGTGGGGAAAATTGCAGCTAACTCTGTTCGCAACAAATTTCTCTGACACTGTACACGTATGCAGCTGTAAGTACCTATACAAAAATGGTTCAAATGGCTCTGAGCACTATGGGACTTAACTTCTGAGGTCATCAGTCCCCTAGAACTTAGAACTACTTAAACCTAACTAACTTAAGGACGTCACACATATCCATGCCCTAGGCAGGATTCGAACCTGCGACCGTAGCCGGATCATGAGTAAAATTTTAACTCGTTTACTTTTTACTACTCAGATAGTCCTACTGTTGAGTCGACTTAGCAACTGCTCCCAACGTAGAGAAAAACGTCCGGGATCATGTTTTTTAATTCTGATACTGTACTTATACATTTGTACATTATGGTATTTCTTTGTAAGACTGTTTCATATTTTCAAAGCTGTTTTGAAGAATACAAGCAAACGATATTTTTTCAATTCTTCACTATAAACATAGTTAATTTTTTTTGTTCTCGTTTCTGATAGGAGGCTGACAAAATAAATATCCGGGAAATGCCGAGTTTGTCAGATAGTTCAGTTTACACTGATGGAAAAAAATCGTAACACCAAGAAGGAGGTGTTCTACATAAGCAAGAGTCGATAGGCGCATTTTTACATCTGAAAGATGATGCCTTTCCAAATTTCGTGCCAGTCGCACTAGAATGGCGTTAGCGCCGCCACGGTGAGGATCCAAAAAAAATTGAACGAGGTCATGTAATAGCGCTACGAAAAGCTGGATATTCCTTCTGCGATATTGCAGAACGACCTGGCAGGATTGTAGCCACTGTACATGGTTGCTGGCAGCAGTGGTCACGAAAATCTACAGTCACAAAAAGACTAGGGTGCGGACAGGCAAGTAACACTATCGTACACCATTGGGAGCAACGTATGGCTCTGGGGTATTGTACTGCATCTGCAGCAGTAATCTGAGCAGCAGTTGGCACCACAGTGACACAAACAACTGTTACAAATAGGTTACTTCAAGGGCAGTTCCGGGCAAGAAGCCCCTATAGCGTGCATACAGCCGACCCCAAACTACAGCCATTTGCAACTTTAGTCGTGTCATGCGAGAGTCATTGCAGGACAAGGTGGAGGACTGTTATTTTTCCTGATGAAAGCTGGATCTGGCTCGGTGTCAGTGGTGGCCGTGTGTTGGATACAAGGAGGCTAGTTGAAGGCCTGGAACAAAACTGTCTGCGTGCTAGACACACTGGGACCACACACGGAGCTATGGTCAGCTGTGCGCTTTCGTATGATAGCAGGAGCACTCCCGTGGTTATCCCACACCGTGAGTGCAAATCAGTACGTTAATCTGCCGATTTGATCTGTTGTACTGTCATTCATGAACAGCATTCCAGGGGATGTATTCCAACAGGATAACGCTCGACCACATACCGCTGTTATAACCCAATAGGCTCTACAAAGTGTTTACATGTTGCCTTGGCCTGCTGGATAACCATATCTTTCTCCAATCGAGCACAACTCCAGCGTCATCCATATACAGCATTAACCGTCTCTGTACTGACCTACCAAACTGAAGAGAATGGAACTCATCCTGCTAACTGACATTTGACATCTGTAAAATACAATGCATGCACGTTTGCATGCTTGCATTCAACACCGGTTATTAATGTACAAGCATTTTACATTTGCAGTAGTTTATCTCGCGCAGACATTAACTTGTAATCCTTATCACCTTACTCGCTTATATATGAAGGGCTTATTTCAGTAATGGTACAAGTCCATTTTTGTTCATTCTGAGATACACAGTCCTAAAGTTAAAAGAGCGCTGAAAAATCTGCAGTTGAGATACTTTAATATTTCTGGTATCTCAACTGCAAATTTTTCAGCGCTCTTTTAACGTTAGGACTCTCAGAATGAACAAAAATGGACTTGTACTAGTATTGAAATAAGCCTTTCATATGTTACGTAGACAAATGTATTTCCGAAATGTAATTACGCTACATTAATTAGTTTTTGGTGCTGCAATTTTTTCCGTCAGTGTATAAATTTTCTTTGTTCTTTACCACATTTTTATTTTGTATTTTTTACGTTATAAACTCTGAATCTATCGTTTTGAAATCTTATCATTATGCCCGCCATCAAACTGTGACAAATGTGCCACTGCAGTACGACCTTGTGTGGCCCTGCTTCTACTGTAGAATTCTGCACTGCTTTCACAGCGGAGAGGGAACGCCTGAAATGCAGGCTACCTTAATCACTACTTGATGCGGCAGGTTGCCTTCCTGTTACGGCGGAAGCGGCGGTCAACATGATCTCTGCGCTGAGCGGCATCAGTGGACTTGCCTAGCCAAACAGCCTTCCAAACAGCCAACACACGCTCACCTGACGTATTTGCTAAAGGCAGCTCTCAATGTAACGTTATTCCACCTAGGTTCAACCAGTTTCTCGTTTGCGGAAGAACGACCATCTCGAAGAAAACACGAGCTTACGGAGGACTGGAGCAGATTTGAGATAGGATACAGAATTTTCTTGCAAAGACAACTCAACATGTCGTTCTTAACGGAACACAATTAACAAATGTAAAGGTAATTCGAGAGTACGCCAAGAGAGTGTTATAAATTTACATTAATGGGCTAGTGTAAAAGCTTTGCAGGTTCCGTAGGCAATTCACAGGCGATGTTACGGCAAGCTGAAAAAAAAGAGAGGCAGCGGGAGAGAGAGGGAGATATATAGGTGCTCACGATAAACTCCTTCCTTCAAAAATATTTCTCTCGTTCATACCTCCTCTGTGTTACACAGATGACGTGTCACTGATCTCATTTGTACTAAGATTGCAGTACACGCGATGTGGCTATTTGCTTCCACCGCCCTAAGTAGGATGCGTAAGTTCCAATGAATGTTCACCAGTCTTCTATAGTTGTTGTCCACTGCGCAGAAAACGGCACGTAGGTCGTGAATCCATTATCTCGAGGCTTTAAGAAACTCCTAAGAGGAACTGTTATTTTAGAAATAATTAAATTTCCTATCAGTTTGTATATACGGGATGCCACTCGCTTTTTTTGAATTGCATATTTTCGTAATTACTTTCACACTGTTCTCAACTGCCTCAACGGCCGAACTAACCAGAGTTTGCTAACAGTTTTAACATCGACTTCGGCAGACGACATGTCTGTCCTCCGTGGGTATCCGACCAGCTTTCACATTTACAAAGCATATATTACTAATAAAGTCTTTCTGTCACCGACAGGGGCAGACAACCTGTCTGTCCTCTGACACTGCCGTACCAGCTATAATCACACAGCCGAACCACTTCGCCCGTCATCCAAGTTAGGCGCGATCCGAAGATCATCGAAGTACTTCGTCTGCCTTTTCTTTTACCAGTTGTTTATTATTCTGCTGGTTATTAACACTTGTGAAATGATGGAGTATTAGCATGCTATTGAGAGATGCTTTAAGTTGACATGCAAGAAAATACGCTGTTTAGTGTGTGTGATATTAATAACAGAAGATACATTCCTGGAAATTGAAATAAGAACACCGTGAATTCATCGTCCCAGGAAGGGGAAACTTTATTGACACATTCCTGGGGTCAGATACATCACATGATCACACTGACAGAACCACAGGCACATAGACACAGGCAACAGAGCATGCACAATGTCGGCACTAGTACAGTGTATATCCACCTTTCGCAGCAATGCAGGCTGCTATTCTCTCATGGAGACGATCGTAGAGATGCTAGATGTAGTCCTGTGGAACGGCTTGCCATGCCATTTCCACCTGGCGCCTCAGTTGGGCCAGCGTTCGTGCTGGACGTGCAGACCGCGTGAGACGACGCTTCATCCAGTCCCAAACATGCTCAATGGGGGGACAGATCCGGAGATCTTGCTGGCCCGGGTAGTTGACTTACACCTTCTAGAGCACGTTGGGTGGCACGGGATACATGCGGACGTGCATTGTCCTGTTGGAACAGCAAGTTCCCTTGCCGGTCTAGGAATGGTAGAACGATGGGTTCGATGACGGTTTGGATGTACCGTGCACTATTCAGTGTCCCCTCCACGATCACCAGAGGTGTACGGCCAGTGTAGGAGATCGCTCCCCACACCATGATGCCGGGTGTTGGCCCTATGTGCCTCGGTCGTATGCAGTCCTGATTGTGGCGCTCACCTGCACGGCGCCAAACACGCATACGACCATCATTGGCACCAAGGCAGAAGCGACTCTCATCGCTGAAGACGACACATCTCCATTCGTCCCTGCATTCACGCCTGTCGCGACACCACTGGAGGCGGGCTGCACGATGTTGGGGCGTGAGCGGAAGACGGCCTAACGGTGTGCGGCACCGTATCCCAGCTTCATGGAGACGGTTGCGAATGGTCCTCGCCGATACCCCAGGAGCAACAGTGTCCCTAATTTGCTGGGAAGTGGCGGTGCGGTCCCTAAGGCACTGCGTAGGATCCTACGGTCTTGGCGTGCATCCGTGCGTCGCTGCGGTCCGGTCCCAGGTCGACGGGCACGTGCACCTTCCGCCGACCACTGGCGACAACATCGATGTACTGTGGAGACCTCACGCCCCACGTGTTGAGCAATTCGGCGGTACGTCCACCCGGCCTCCCACATGCCCACTATACGCCCTCGCTCAAAGTCCGTCAACCGCACATACGGTTCACGTCCACGCTGTCGCGGCATGCTACCAGTGTTAAATAGTGCGATGGAGCTCCGTATGCCACGGCAAACTGGCTGACACTGACGGCGGCGGTGCACAAATGCTGCGCAGCTAGCGCCATTCGACGGCACGCACCGCGGTTCCTGGTGTGTCCGCTGTGCCGTGCGTGTGATCATTGCTTGTACAGCCCTCTCGCAGTGTCCGGAGCAAGTATGGTGGGTCTGACACACCGGTGTCAATGTGTTCTTTTTTCCATTTCCAGGAGTGTATTTTGGCGCGGAACTTCCGAACGCAGCAGTCAATCACGGAGGAGGACCACAATTTAGGCGGTCTTTCTTACGACGCCCCAACCGAACAAACCATCTGTCATCGGTACCTCACACCACACTACCTCACCTTGCAACTTCTGCCTTCTCAACTACTCTAAGAAGAGCTTCTTGTATTTGAACATGATGGCTGCTAAGATTTTCTTTATAAAGAATATTCCATGGTTATTTTGCAAACTGGATACCCTACGTCTGTACGTCTTTGGTTGTTTTAGATTAAAAACAACGTTTTGTTTATAAAGTTGGTGTGCAAGTAACTTAGTGTTTTTCTTTATATATTCTACTTCTTCCCTCCTTGCTAGCAGGGACTTCGATTCGCATATGCAATTGGCAGTTTTTGCCATTCTGCAGTAAAAACAGAAAGAAAATATCTCTACGTAACATACAAGAAAGTTTCACTAATTAACACTAACTCGCACACACACAGACATGCGAAAAGTAGTTTCGTAGGTTGGCAACACACGTGAACGAAAACAAACGAACAGACATAAACACTGTTAATGTTCAGAGTGAGAAACACACATAACTTCAGTTCGGTTTACAAAAGTGAAATGTAAATAACGCAGCGCAGAAATACCACAGAATGGCAAAAACTGCTAAACGCACATGTGAATCGAAGTCTTTCGACGTCAACCGTGGCTAGCAAGGAGGGAAGAAGCAAAATATGTAAAGAAACGTACTAAGTAACTTGCACACCAACTTTATAAAAAAAACGATGTTTTCAGCCTAAAACGACCAAAAATGTACAAACGTATGTATCCAATACGTAGAATAATCACGGAAGATGCTTTACAAATAAAAGCGAAACGTGTCTGGTGTAGTTCTCGTCAATTAAACTGCTCTAAGCTCAAGACGGATAACCAACAGTAACTGATTTTACCTAACAGTTTTATGAATTTTAGTAGCATAAAATAAACAATTACATTGTGTCTTTCATCAGGGCTTCTGACCACGAAAGTACTGTGCTTGTAACGGTTAAGTTTGGATCGAATTGTCAACGTAATTAGTTTTAACATAACCATTACAAAAGTCGTTTCTCTTTTATTACCATTAAGAGCACGTTTAAATTAATAATGTTAACGAAATAGCCGAGTGTGATGGCGGCGTTTGCACGTATTTCCTTAATAACTCGAAAACCGTGGCCTCCATCGGAAACGTACCCCATTGTAAAATTTAACTACGTTCAGTTTCCTACTGAATTACACAAAATATGATAAATTCGTCAAGATGTCGAAAATTAGGCCTATAAAACAATTTCGGAAGGTAAGATAATCGTACTTTTACAGTTACCTTGCACAATACTGCCAATCATTTTCTTCAGATGGTGTCACATGAAACACAATTTTTATAGCTTTTCACCTGTAGACAACAGAAAGTCTCATAGTTCTCTTTCGTTCCATATTGAAAAATTACTTTCTCGTTTCGCTTTTTTACTGTGTCGCCGTTTCTGGAGTTATCATCTTCTTTATCGTTCTGTTTGACATGCTAACGAAGCTGTTTTGTACAGAGCCGCTATTTTTCATATTACACACATTTACTAAAGCTTTTATTTTTATTTTCCAAAAAACTCTTTTTTTCACAAGAAACTGCTAAAATCACTAACATTAAATAAAGCTTGTCGGCTGACATAGGCCCTCTTTTAACCTCACTAGAACAAAGATCTCTGCCCAGTAGTTGGGAGAAATCACAGGTTACACACCTTTCTACAAGAAGGGTGGTAGGCGTGATCCATAAAAGTATCGTTCAATATCCTTGACACCCATCAGTTGCAGAATGATAGAACATATTCTGAGTTCAAACGTAATGAAGTACCTCGAACAGAACTGCCTCATTCATACCAACAAGGATGGATTCCGTAAACATCGACCATGTGAAACCCAAATCACAATTTTCTCACATGACATCCTGAAATCCATGGTTCAACGCTGTCAGATAGATGCAATATTTCGTTACTTCCGAAAAACATTTATTGTCGATATTAATGAAGTATTATGCAAAATTCGTTATTAGACTGCGTATTTCTTGGTTTCGAGGACGTAGCGTATTATCTCGGATGGATAAACTTCGGCAGTTGTAGAAATAGCTTCAAGTGTGACCTCGGGAATTACGTTCCGACAGACTTCGGTACATTGGTAGGATACTAGGAAACTCTAATCATTCTACAAAGGAGATTGTGTACAAAACACTCATGCAACCCATCCTAGGTTATTGTTCAAGTGATACTGAGCGATTCAAAGAAGAGATTCATCAATGGTCACAGTTCTGTATGACACATGAGGACGCCTCATAAAAATGTTGGGAAAGCAGACGGAGAGACGCCAGAAGACAATCCTACTTTCGAAGTTTGAAGAACAAGTTTAAGTCAGGAATCTAGGAATATACTACACGCGTCGCTCGCACAACGATCGCGAAGACAAGATTAGACTAAGTTCACACAGAGGCGTTTAAGCAACCATGTCTACCGTGCTTCATACATGAATGGAACCAAAAAGGCCCTAATAACACGAAATGGGTAGTTCTCTCTTATATGTACTTGACAGTGATTTGCAGAGTTAGAGGTGGATGTTGTTTTCATTAAATTATTCTAATACCAATGAAGTTTTATAAGAATTAAAATGGTAAAAAATGACAGTCGAGGGGCACGAAAGGGATGTTATTCAATCTGTATATTGAACAAGCAGTAAAAGAAACAAAAGAAAAATTTGGAGTAGGAATTAAAATACAAGGAGCAAAAATAAAAACTTTGAGGTTTGCCGACGACATTGTAATACTGTCCGAGACAGTAAATGAACTAGAAGAGCAGCTGAACGGAATGGACAGTGTCTTGAAAGGAGGATATAAGATGAACATCAACAAAAACAAAATAAGGATGCTGGAATGTAGTCGAAATAAATCAGGTGATGCAGAGAACTGAGATTACAAAATGATATACTTAAAGTAGTACATGAGTTTTGCTATTTGGGCAACAAAATAACTGATTATTGTCGAAGTAGAGAGGATATAAAATGTAGACTGGCAATGGCAAGGAAAGCGTTTCTGAAGAAGAGAAATTTTCTCAACATCCAGTATAGATTCAAATATCAAGAAGTATTTTCTGAAAGTATTTGTATGGAATGTAGCCATGTATGGAAGTGACACATGGACGATAAATAGTTTAGACAAGAAGAGGATAGAAGCTTTCGAAATGTGGTGCTACAGAAGAATGCTGAAGATTAGATGGATAGATACGTAACTAATGAGGAGGTACTGCATAGAATTGGGAAGAAGAGAAGATTGTGGCACAACTTGACTAGAAGAAGGAATCGGTTGGTAGGGCACGTCATGAGGCACCAAGACTCACCAATTTTGTATTGGAGAGAAGCGTGGAGGGTAAAAATCGTAGAGGGAGACCTAGAGATGATATGAAGATGGTATCTGTTCTTTCGGACATGTCCGACAGAGCAGATACCATCATCATGTAGTTTAGGCTAACCAGCCATCAACCTTCTTCTTCTGTGCTGAATGCACATGCATTGCCCGAACTCTTACGGGACTCGGTAAGATTGTCTGTGGCGAGTAATGAGTGTAAGGGGCAGGGTCAGCACGAATGTAATGTGTGGACATTAAGTTGGGAAGGTGGCTCTCGCGCGGAGCGTGCAAGGGATATATCCCTGCAGTCGCACTATCCTCTGTGCCCGCGGTGGCTCTGATGGGTAGAGCGTCTGCCATGTTAGCAGGAGATCCAGGGTTCGTGTCCCGGACGGAGCACACATTTTCAACTGTCCCTGTTGATGTATATCAACGCCTGTCAACAACTTAGGGTCTTGATTTAATTATCATTTCATACCAAGAGACGAATCCATGAAGCAGATTCAGAAGGATGTAGGTTGCAGTAGTTACTCGGATAGAAGAGGCTTGCACAGGATAGAGTAGCATGGAGAGCTGCATCAAACCAGTATCTGGACTGAAGACCACAACAACAAAAAAATGATTGGATAATCAAAATACGAGGCTGACTCAAATATAAACTGGAATTTTTGTTTTACGCGCCATTTTGTAAACGAAGAGCGGCTTGATCTCTACGCATTCCCGCTTACGTTTCCAGTGATTATGCTCCACAGCTAGAACGTTGTCGTGCAGTTTGTTTAGTCAGAATCATAATATCGGAGTAAGAGGTAACGTCGTCAGGTTTTCGCAGAAGATAGAGCATAAACCCGGTTGAAATGCTGAAAAGACATGCAGCACTATTCGGGGACAACACCCCGCGGAAGACTCGAGTGTACGCGTTGCACAAACAGTTTTTACGAAGACGAAAAGCAAGTGAGAGTGCACCTCACCGGCATCGACGGAGGACCAGCGTGATTGAGAATATTTGCATTGTTAGCAATCTTATTGAAGATCATCGCCGAGCAACAGTTGCTGAAACTGCTACTGCGGTTGACATAAGCTACGGTAATGCTCTGGCGATCATTACTCACAATCTCGAAACTCGGGCATCTTCCGCAAGATGGGTTCCTTGTCTCCTCACCGCAGAGCCCAAATTTCATCCTTTTTGTGTGTGCAAACGGGTAATATCACACTAACAAATTGAAAAAGAACATTTTTTGCACCCGATTGTTACCTCGGAGAAACTCGGCTGCATCATTACATGATTTTCTCCGCGAACGTCGTACCCTATACGCTGCATACTACTGCCAACTTTTGAACCAAATAAAACGTGCAATCGTCAGAAAACGCCTGCATTCCCAATGCGGGACGTGATCGTGTTTCATGACAACATACGATCTCACACAAGTGCCCGAAATCAGCAAGAAATTCGGGAATTGCTCTGGACCACACTAGAGCACCCTCCCTGAAGTCCAGACTTACTGCCGTGCGATTTTCATTCGTTTGGATCATTGACGGAAGCATTCGGAGTTCACACATTTGACGACGATGTCTAAATGTTCGTGTGTTGTCACAGCCACGTCCATTTTAGGAAAACGAGATCAATAAACTGCATATCCGCAGGGAAAATGTGTTCCCCCCTTCAGAAAGCTGTACAGGAAAATATTCTTGTGTACGATTTTTTTTTTTGGTGCTTAAATATACTTACCAAAATATCCGGTGTATGTTTGATTCCCCCTTGTGAAAACTAAAATACTAAATAGGACACTACAGCAGTTGATAAAGCTGTGAAATAATGACCACTAAAAAACAATAATGATACATGTTAAACGAGCTGCAGCTTTATTAACTCTTTCGTTGAGTCCGAGTTGAGGTTTTCGGCATTACGAGGATGGCATGCGACTTTGAGTTGGGCTGGGAAACAGATTCGTTTCCACTAACGACTGCCAGGGACACTTTGCGGAAAGTTACGGTGACGCACTGGCGGGAGCTAAGTTGAGGTGATCCATCTCCCTGCAATTCATCTCGCGGTGGGCTGCGCTGGCAGAACACTGGGCAATCTTTCTCCTTTCTCGTAAACACGGGATCTCTGGTAACTTCTGTGAGGCCCTCTCCAAGCAGAGGAAACGTCCAAGCATGGAAGGTGCTTCGAATAACTGCTTCAGTTACGTCTTCGCATTTCGTATGATAATGTAGACTTGGCGGACGGACTTCCCCATCGTGGTCCACGTGTGGTTCCACGGTAAGTACCGAGCCGTCAGCACGTCAACGACGCGAGCCATAAAACTCGTGTCAGTAAACGGCACAAGATGTGATTTCTACGTTTCTCCAAGCAAGTACTTTTTAGGACGAATTTTCACTCTGCAGAGAAGTGTGCGCTAATTTGAAGCTACCTGGCTAATTAAAGCTGGGATTCTAACTTGATTTGAAACTTCATAGTAGATTAAAACCAGGGTTGCTCTAGCGACTAAACTAATCAAGTAAGAGTCATGGCCCCCCCCCTCGCAGCTTTACTTCTGCCGATACTTCTTCTCATGTCTTCCATACTTTGCAGAAATTCTCAGAAAAGTTATACAACTTGCGGGTACCGGCGCACATTCAGTTGCGGACTGAAAATTCATCTGTTAAGTTTGTAAGGTGGGAAATAAGGTACTCGTGGAAGTCTTAAGGATGGGTCGGGGGTCGTGCATGGATAGTTCAATCGACAGAGCACTTGCCAGGGAAAGGCAGACGTTCAGTTTCAAGTCCAGCTCTAGCACACAGCAGTAATCAGCAAGGAAGTTTCATGTGTTTTCTATGTGCACAATACTTATTTCAGGCCCCTGTAATCCTTTATGATACAAGCTCATCTTACTGTCTACAGACCGCGCGGGGTAGCCATTGAAAGGTGGCTACACTGAGTCACAGCGCCAGAGATTGCGCCAAAGATTATTATTCCGCCGCCTCCACTGGCAGTAGTAGTTCAGAGGTTGCCGTGGGCAGTGCTTGTTGAGAGGATGTCGAGAGCAGTACTTGTTGGTAGCATCTCGTGTGCAGTTGTTGTTCTGTTGAGCAAGACAGTAGATGCTCTTCGGTTGGTGTAATGTATAGATGGAAGATGTTGCAATGATCACAAAATATTTTTCGTCAATATATATGGAGGTTTAAAAAAATTTTATTTCACACTTCCTAAATGACAATGCCTCTTGATCACAGGTTCAATCAACAAAGCATCTGGCTCGTGTTCATGTATTAGACTTGTAATTCTGGTTTCTATGTGCAATTATAGTTTTTCTGGTCTTTCAATTAGTTCATTGTAAATGGTATTTAAAATATTTTGTCATATTGAGGAAGAACCGTGCTAGATACATCTACGTTGAATCACACTTCCACACACAGAACAGTTACACTTATCCTCTGTTGTTTCGTAGCTTTTATAGTTGCAGGGGACTTAATTAATCAATTGTGTTAATGAAAATTTCCTTTCATTCTTTATTGTTATTTTATGCTGTCAGATTGCGTACTAATACTAGTCAGGGGCAACCGGTTACGAGACTTCGTAACTGGACACATAGCTACTAAAATTATTGCATAATAATTAAGCCCCCATGCACATGGCGACCCTGCCAGGATCGCCCCTTGGAATTCTTTTGACAGTAAAAATAGCAGAGAGTAGTATTGTTGTAGTAATTTGTAGTTTAGTAATTGTAGTCTATATTGCATGTGTAGATTTGGTAATTGAACATTTGTAGTTGTCTTGTCATTCTTCTAATGGTATTTTTGCAGAATTTAATTTTTGATGTCTTGTATACGGGTTTGACAATTTTGTGCAATTATGAAGATTTTAATTGTTCGTTAATCGTGTTTGTTGGGAAGGATTTCGTGTGAATGGTATTGTTGGTGATAAAGTGTTACATTGTGTGAAATTTTCGTATAGTGACAAGTTATGTATGTTTTGTAAATGATTATGCGATCGATGAAAAAGGCAAAAATAATGGATAGTCAGAATAACGAAATTGTTCATATGGCGAACTCGCCAGCGCAGGAGAACAGTATGATGAATAATTAAGTAGAAAACAATTTAATAAGCCAGGAAAATAGTCCGGACCTAGTTCAAAATTTTTCACGTTCAAAAAATTCACAGAATATGAGATTAACGACAGAAGATTCTGGAATAGTATCGAACACAGATAGCTTTACAGCTACGACGAAGGAAGTTAGTTTTATGGGAAATGTTAGGGGCGAAAAGAAATTCGAACCAGGAGCAGTTGATGAGTGCAATATTAAATTTTGGATCATAGTTGGGATCTCAGTTAAAAACAGAGATGAGAACAATGGAAACACGGTTAGGGACATGTTTTAAAAACATGAAAGATGAATTAAAGAAAGAAATTAGAGAGGCAATACAACCAATTTTGAATGCTCACAATAATAGACTAATTTCAATAGAAATTAGACAAAAGGAACAGGATAGAGAACAGGATGAAAGAGATCGCGTGATAGTACAAAAATTTTCAGAGTTAAATCTTCAACGTGCACACGATAAGGAAGAAATATTTGAAAGAATCGAGGAATCCGTACCAAATGACAGAATAAATAACCTAACATAACAATATGAACAGTTAACTACTAAATGTGCCAATATTGAAACACTTACGGAAGACGTAAATAAACAGAAAGAACAAATAGGTGACTTATCGGAAAGAGTTGAGGAGATTTCAGATAAATTGACAAATCTTAGTTTAAATGGGGACAGAGATTCAGATGATACAGCTCCATTGCCATTTGCAGAAATGGAAGAGTACCAGAATATAAATAAACATGTTGAAAATCAGGGAAAATTTAATGAACGCTTTAAAAGGGAATTTGAGGTGTTACGAAAGCAAGTTAAACAAATTGAAAGCGAAACCGTAGGAAAAGACAGTAGAAGAAATCTGGGAGCACCGATAGCTGCGGGTTTTGAAGAAAATAATTTATTTCATTTACGAGATGCAACAAGAGAGCGCCAGGCGCGCGAACTTGACAATGATCGACATTCGGACTGGGACAGACGCGGTAGGTCTTTGTCGCCACGAGGCGAAAACTTTGACTATAAACACTTTTTAACTGTTCGGAAATTTAAGATCTTTCGCAATTCTAAGAATGACATGCATCCATGTTCATGGTTAGATCAATATTTGTACGCACTTCCACGAAATTGGCCACTAAGTCACAAACTGGAATTTATGTGTGGCTATTTATGTCCTCAGGGGATTCACTACACTAAGTGAATATGTGCCGTAGCGTGCACAAGGCCCCGAGCTGTAGTAGTGCTATTTCCGTTTTAGTTTTCTGCACTGCTGCCTACTCTTTTACTATTCTTTGTATCTGTCAAAACAACTCTTCAACTATCAATCTATCTAGCAAAGGAGTCTGTAAAGAATGACCGGATATGACTATTGTACCCAAAAGTAATTTCGAAAATTACCCTTTGGACTTACTGTATCTTCAGCAGATTCATTCGTGGTTTAAACGAAATTTTACCTGTTCATCTTCGTAACAATATTACTTCATATGTTGACGATATTCTTATTGCTAAACGTTCTTGGAGTGAGCATAACAAAATTTTGGATTCATTATTACGTATTTTTGCAAGAGTTGGCATTACAGTGAACTTGGAAAAATCTGAATTTGGTCGTTCTCAGGTGAAATTTCTTGGTCATATTATTTCTACAGAAGGTATTCTTCCTGATCCAGAGAAACTAGACGCTATTCGTAATTATGCTGTTCCTACCACAAAACGTGATGTTCGTAGTTTCCTTGGTGTCTGTAATTTTGTTAGATTTGATAATTTGGCCACACCTCGTTTATGTAAACTATCTGGAAAGAATTCTAATTGGTGTTGGGATGAGGAAGCTCAATCAGAATTTGAACAACTTCGTGATGCTTTAGTTGCTGTTCCACTTCTTTCACATCCTGATTTATCTAAAGATTTTTGTTTGGCGACGGACTCATCATACAAAGGGCTAGGTGCACACTTATTTCAAGAGATAGAAGAAAACGGCGTTGTAGTGCACACGTATTTCAAGAGATAGAAGAAAACGGCGTTGTAGTACAGAAAACTATTGCATTTGGAAGTCGTGTTCTCTCTAAATCAGAAAAGAATTATTCGATTACGGAACTTGAAGCCTTGGCTGTTGTTTGGGCTTTCACAAAATTTCGCATACTGAGATTTACGCCGATCATCGACCTCTGGAATTTCGTATGTCAACAAAATTAATACATGGAAGATTGTCACGATGGGCGCTGTAACTACAGGAATTTGATTTTAGTATTGTTTACATACAGGGTTCTTCAATTATTATTGCTGATGCTTTATCACGTGCACCTATGGGTTTGAAACAAAGTGCTGAGAAGGACTGCAAAGAAAACA
Organism: Schistocerca gregaria; assembly: GCF_023897955.1. Taxonomy (NCBI): domain Eukaryota; kingdom Metazoa; phylum Arthropoda; class Insecta; order Orthoptera; family Acrididae; genus Schistocerca; species Schistocerca gregaria. The sequence goes on along the minus strand of NC_064920.1, from coordinate 833,094,589 downwards.
ATTATGCCCGCCGGGAAAACTTCAGGAATCACAAAACAATTTTTGTTTGATGTGTATTCAAGGTGTTACGTTTGAAGATTTTATTTCGTCTTCGCTACAGGACATCGCTAAGGAGCAAAACAAGGATCCAATTTGGAAGGACATTAAGGAGAAGTGGAGGAGAAAGGAAAGCGTAGCGATTAGACAGTATTATTTAGTTCGCAATGATATTCTTTTTAAACGAAAATCGGTTGACCACTCTGTTTGGTTAGTTTGCATTACTGATGAGTGGGTTAATGAATTGATATGGTATACACATTTGAGTTATGCACACTTTGACCCTAGAAAATGCTTTCATAAATTACGAGAAAATTGCTACTTCAGTAATATGGAAAAACGTATTCGATTTGTTCTTGCCAAATACAAATTATGTCAAAAGGCTAAGCCGTCAACTATTTCTCACAGAGCACCATTGTTTCCTATCATTCCAGCGAAATTAAAGGAGATGGCTGCAGTCGATTTGTTCGGTCCAGTGGTTCGTTCTACTAATGGTTTTGCGTACATTTTGGTAGCAGTGGAATTGAAATCAAAATATGTGTGTTTTACACCTTTACGCAAAGCAACAGCTCGTTCAGTATCTAATGCTTTCATCAAACATTTTCTTAAAGAAGTGGGTCATGTTGATAAAGTTATATCAGATAATGGATCACAGTTTCGCTCTAAAATTTGGCTTCGTACTCTACGGCGTCTAAAGATTTAACCAATTTTCATTACACTTTTTCACCCTCAATCTAACGCTTCAGACAGATGGATGAAGGAAATCAATAAATTGTCGTCGTCTTTATTGTCATCAGAATCACAGAACTTGGGATCAGTATCTTCATATTTTTCAAAACATTCTGAATGAACTCCCTAATGATTCAACTTCTTTACCTCCTATATTGATATTAAAAAATAAAGCACCGACAAATCGCATTTCTGAAATCGTTCCTTTTCCGCCTACACGGAAACTGTGGCATTCTGAAGTTGTCAACCTGGCTCTACAAAATATTGCATCTGCGGCTGCTAGAAGAGAGAAACCAGCTAAACGTCCTGGTCGTTTAAAAACCTTGTCAGTTGGTCAAAAGGTGTTAATTAAGTCTCATCGTTTGTTTCACAAAGGAAAAGGTTTGTGTCCCAAATATTTCTGCTTTATAACGGTCCGTACAGAGTTCACAAAATTATTCATGATAACGCTGACGAAGTAGAAACTCTTAAAGCACGGCGCTCTAAGGGAATATTAAAATTTTTGTGGAATGACATACTTTTGAGAAATTAACAGTTACACGTAAACACGCAGAGAATACAAGGATACCGCGACGTGTTCTGGCGGCGGCACATACTCAGAGCAACAGTCAAGTCTGCACGCCGCACAAGGCAGTCGTTGACCGCAATTACTTCCTACGTCACGCGTACCTACAGCTGATCGAGCGCTCAGTGCGAATGCACTGACAGCCGTAAACAAATACACAGTCTAATTTCTCCGATTAAATTCAGTATAAAGCTATAGTGACTTGATAAATTATGTCATTAACGTTCAGTTTTTTTCAGGATACAGTTGTATAAAATATCTAAGAACTCCAGGTAAATTCTGTGTGTGGCCGACGTGAAGAGGACTTGCTATCGAGAAAATTTCAGGAAGAATGTAATTTCGAAGAAGAAAGTAATAAACTAAAAAGGTAGCTATTAATTGAGTTTATTTTTCAGGTAACATATTTCTACTTGGGTATGTACTTTATACGTAATTTGCTGCTCGCGATTATGTGATTTATACTTTGTGTTAACTGATTTTGACAATGATTGATTAATGAACAGGGTTGTTACTTCGCTTGGCTGCTCTGCTTTTTGACTGATGTCATATTTTTTTATTATGTGCCTGCTGTGCTTATTTATGTAAATTATAATTGTCACCTGATTAGTTGTGCTGATATGGTTATATATGTAAGTCATACTTTGTGATTTATCTGCTTTCGCCTTCATGTTTACTTATTAAGATTTCATATTAACATTTATTTGCTTATGCTGATATGATGCTAATGACCTGTTTATTATGTAAGATATATACTTGCTGCTTTGCGTACGGATAGCATATTTACACATTTCTGTTTTGTTGTCATAACTACTCTTTAATTGGTATATGGAAATGCTGATATACTGAGTACTAACATGGAGTTTAGGTCACACTATGGTATTAATTATAGATTGTTCACTTGGCAGAGCCTCATTGTAGGGATTGTGTTACATCCACTTGTTGACATTCTGTTCTCTATTGGTATATTTATTCGGTATTGCATGTTTTGCTTACGCTCAGTGCTTTATATTTAAAGATAAGAAAATGATCTGCTATAATTCTACGGACGACATTGGTACAAGAAACTTCATTGAAGTCACATGAGCTGGAGGTTTTATGAAAGCTGTATAAATTTATACTAATAGGAAGGAAGCTAACGACATGAAATACCAACACTAGGTTTAGACCATTGACAGTTGTTACACTGCATTCTTCGTGACCAATTGAAATAGGAAGTGACACTTGACACACACAAAAAAAATACTCCCCATGTTTGCTTCTGTTTTGCCATGATTCTTGAAGTGGTGTACACACTGTGAAATATTACGATTTATTCATTCAGAGTCTTATGTAATCATTCATATTCCGTACTCGTACTTACTTACTGGAAGTTATTCAAACTAAAGGCTGTTAGAGGTCATGTATGCATTTCTTTTATTTAATGATGGACAAGGTAACCAAAATATATTTTATAATTCAGAATGAGTAGAAGATTTGGGTCAGGTGGATTACACAGAGGTTGTATGTGGACATTGTGTCTTCGGATTGTATGGAATGATGAATTGAAGTTTGCACTAGGATTTTATCTGTACTTGTTCGAGTAGACTAACTAGAGGAATGAGTTGTTACGGAAGTGAAATGTTATTGGTGATAAGGTTTATATGTATCGACGTATTGAAGAGGTATTATTGAGGTATTGAGACTGTGTGATGTTGATGATTATTGGAGTTTTGGTGGACAAGAGGTAAGTTAAATGATATTGCTGATAAGGCTTATATGTATCGACTTATTGAAGAGGTATTATTGAGGTATTGAGATTATGTGATGCTGATGATTATTGGAGTTTTGGTGGATAAGAGGTAAAGTAAGTGAGGAGCATTTTTTTTTTGTTGTTGTTGTTTTATGTGTAACAAGGAGGATGAAGATGGCAGACTAGAACACTCAAGTGGAAGGAAGATTGTCTACACACACACCTTGTTAAATCAATAAGCAGTATATACTTTTTTTGGAGAGAGGAAGTAATTGCATATCTTGGCACACTGAAAGTTGTTTAGCAACCGTACATTTTGATTTGGCTTGGCAAACATTGGTCTTGACATGATGACTATGACGTTGACTAACTATTATTGACTGTTATACACTACTGCCATTACTACTTGATACACATGTTGAACATCAAATTTTGATGACTTGCATTTGCACAGTTTACACCATTCAGTTACAAAGATAAGCGAGTGTGTTTTGTGTGTTTTCCTTTCCTAATCCCAAATAATTGGTACCGACCTACCTCCTAAATATTATTTTAGTTTTTTGTTGTGGCTTGCACTGACACCAATAAATATTATAGGTTTACTGATATTTGTGTATTTGTAATAGTTAATATGACAATTATCTGATATCATTTGTATGTTTATTGTAATTTGTATGTTTAGTGTAAGAGCATTGATAATAATTTTGTAAAAGCATGTATGTGCATTCAAACTGTTGTTCGTGCTTGCACCTGTTCAACATTGATGGGTGCCACTTGGAAATGTTTAATTTCAGCTGATGAACTCTGAAGAACTGTTTAATTATTGATAGTGAATATGATGGATGGACTGTTACCTGCACTTGTTCAACATTGATGGGTGCCACTTGGAAATGTTTAATTTATGCTGATGAACTGTTTAAATTATTGATAGTGAATATTATGGACTGTTATCTGCACTTGTTCAATATTGATGGGTGCCACTTGGAAATGTTTAATTACTTTCTGCACCTGTTCAACATTGCTGGGTGCCACTGATGGAACTGCTTCTACTGAAATGATGTCACTTATTGCTGTCTGCACCTGTTCAACATTGCTGGAGGCCACTGATGGAACTGCTTCTACTGAAATGATGTCACTTGTTGCTGTCTGCACGAACTGCTTCTACTGAGATAATGTTACTTGTTGCTGTCTGCAACGGTTCAACATTGCTGGGTGCCAGTCTGCGCGTGCTCGCCATTGCTGGGTGCCACTGTTGGAGCTGTTTAAATACTGCTGATGAAATGTTATGGGACTGCTATTTGCACCTGTTGACCATTGCTGGGTGCTACTGTTGGAACTGTCAACTACTCTGAGGAGTGCTACTTGTTTATTGAACTAATGAAAAAAAAATTTGTGGGTATTTGTACAAACTGATTTTTTCTGTATTTACTGTTCATGAAATGTAATGAGACTCTTACCTGCACTTATTCGTCATTGCTGGTGCTATTGATTGAATTGTTTAACCACTCTGACAAATGATACTTGTGTAAACTGTCTCACTTGTACGCAAGCATTTGTATTCCTTACTGTATTTTATATATTAGGTTATTGAAGGGTCAGTACGAAGCCAAAATTTATTTAGTTTGTGATATTTACTTATTAATATCATCTTTTATTTTTGTCTATATCTTTGGGATGAATTTGGTGGTATTTTCACCACCAATGCTGGCAAAAATACCATCAAATTCTAGCCTGTGAAGAAGGGGCATATGAAAGGTGGCTACACTGAGTCACAGCGCCAGAGATTGCGCCAAAGATTATTATTCCGCCGCCTCCACTGGCAGTAGTAGTTCAGAGGTTGCCGTGGGCAGCGCTTGTTGAGAGGATGTCGAGAGCAGTACTTGTTGAGAGCATCTCGTGTGCAGTTGTTGTTCTGTTGGGCGAGACAGTAGATGCTGTTTGGTTGGTGTACTGTATAGATGGAAGATGTTGCAACGATCACAGTGTATTTTTCGTCAATATATATATTGACGAAAAATACACTGTGATCGTTGCAACATATATATATATATATATATATATATATATATATATATATATATATATATATATATATATAACAATTATTTCACTTCCTTAATGACAATGCCTCTTGGTCACAGGTTCAGTCAACAAAGCATCTGGCTCATATTCATGTATTACACTTGTAATTCCTGTTTCTATGTGTAATTATAGTATTTCTGGTTTTTCAATTAGTTCATTGTAAATGGTGTTTAAAATATCTTGTCATATTGAGGAAGAACCGTGCCAGATACGTGTACGTTGAATCACACTTCCACACACAGAACAGTTACACTTATCCTCTGTTGTTTCGTAGCTTTTATAGTTGCAGGGGACTTAATCAATTGTGTTAACGGAAATTTCCTTTCATTCTTTATTGTTAATTAATGCAGTCAGATTGCGTACTAATACTAGTCAGGGCCAACCGGTTACGAGACTTCGTAACCGGAAGGTACTAAAATTATTGCGTAATAATTAAGCCCCCATGCACCATGCTGTCTGGGCCGCCTTGCCACGGTTCGCGCGGCTCCCCCCGTCAGAGATTCGAGTCCTCCCTCGGGCATGGATGTTTGTATTGTCCTTAGTGTAAGTTAGTTTAAGTTAGATTAAGTAGTGTATAAGCCTAGGGACCGATGACCTCAGCACTTTGGTCGCATAGAACTTTCCACAAATTTCCATTTTTACTGTCCACAATACTATTGACTTATTTCTATGTACTGTAAAAACTTGTGCAGGGGAAATATAAACTACAGGGATAAGCGTCGGGAGTATCATCTTGACATAAAAAGGAAAGAAAGCTTATTGTCAGACTTCGCTCCTCGAGGATACAAATGTATTTTCTGTGTGGGTAGTCTATGATATATACTCCATGACGTTGGTTCATATCTGGGGAGTTGGGGGGGGGGGGGGGGGGGCAGCACATCAATTGTAACTCGTGAATGTATTCCTCGAACCACTCCATCACCCTCCTGGCCCTGTCATTATCGTGTTGAAAAATGCAAATGCCGTCGTGAAACATGATCTCATGAAGAGGTGTATGTGCTCTACGATTCTGTTACTCTATTAGTTACTGCTCGATAACATACTGTAATGTATGAGTCACTGTACTAATTAAAAATCTGATTGAAGAATGAAGGAAATATAAAGTGCACCATTACGACAAGGTACATCACAAGTGATCAGGACAGAGAGCTGACACTGCCTACTTTGTTGCAGTGTGGAGCAGAGCGAATTATTTGACATCCAAATGGCCATGACCTCTGCCTTTCGGGCTGAGAGTGAAATAGTATCCGAATCGGCTAAGTTCGTAAAATGTTCGCGTGCTGCCGTGGTTGAAATATACCGTACGTGGCAAAATGGCGCTATGCGAAACCGGCTCCGAGACAACTGCAGTGTACCAAGGACCAGAGATGTCAGGGATGAACGACGGCTACAGATATGTGATCAGAAGACGAACAATAATAATGCTCAGAGTAGCATATGCGATATCCGTGGTCTTATGATTAGAGACTTGCAGTTTAAGTCGAAGGAAGAATGTTCTTTTTCTGGTACATGTTTTTTTTTCAGTCTTCGCATTTGTCATACATTCTGGGACTTCCTTATTGATGTAAGAGAAGTACACTAATGGCCATTAAAATTGCTACACCAAGAAGAAATGCAGATGATAAACGGGTATTCATTGGAATATATTATACTATAACTGACATGTGATTACATTTTCACGCAATTTGGGTGCATAAATCCTGAGAAATCAGTACCTAGAACAAGCACCTCAGGCCGTAATAACGGCCTTGATAAACCTGGGCATTGAGTCAAACAGAGCTTGGATGGCGTGTACAGGTACAGCTGCCTATGCAGCTTCAACATGATACCACAGTTCATCAAGAGTAGTGGCTGGCGTATTGTGACGAGCCAGTTGCTCGGACACAATGGACCAGACGTTTTCAATTGGTGACAGATCTGGAGAATGTGCTGGCCAGGGCAACAGTTGAACATTTTCTGTACCCAAAAAGGCCCGTACAGGACCTGCAACATGCGGTCGTGCATAATCCTGCTGAAATGTAGGCTCTCACAGGGTTCGAATAAAGCGTAGAGCCACGAGTCGTAACACATCTGAAATATAACGTCCACTGTTCAAAGTGCCGTCAATGAGAACAAGAGGTGACCGAGACGTGTAACCAATGGCACCCCATACTGTCACTCCAGGTGATACGCCAGTATGGCGATAACGAATACACGCTTCCAATGTGCGTTCACCGCGATGTCGCCAAACACGGATGCGACCGTCATGACGCTCTAAACAGAACCTGGATTTATCCGAAAAAAGTGACGTTTTGCCATTCGTGCACCCAGGTTCGTCGTTGAGTGCACCATCGCAGGCGCTCCTGTCTGTGATGCAGCGTCAAGGTAACCGCAGCCACAGTCTCAGAGCTGATTGTCCATGCTGATGCAAACGTCGTCGAACTGTTCGTGCAGATGGTTGTTGTCTTGTAAACGTCCCCATCTGTTGACTCAGGGATCGAGACGTAGCTGCACGATCCGTTACAGCCATGCGGATAAGATGCCTGTCATCTCGACTGCTAGTGATACGAGGCCGTTGGGATCCAGCACGACGTTCCGTATTACCCTCTTGAACCTACCAATTCCATATTCTGCTATCAGCTATCGGATCTCGACCAACGCAAGAAGCAATGTCGCGATAAGATAAACCGCAATCGCCTCGCGATACGATAAACCGCAATCGCCATAGGCTACAATCCGACCTTTATCAAAGTAGGAAACGTGATTGTACGCATTTCTCCTCCTTACACGAGGCATCACAACAACGTTTCACCAGGCGACGCCGGTCAACTGCCGTTTGAGTATGAGAAATCGGTAGGAAACTTCCCTCAAGTCAGCACCTTGTAGGTGTCGCCACCAGCGCCAACCTTGTGTGAATGCTCTGAAAAGCTAATCATTTGCATATCACAGCATCTTCTTCCTGTCGGTTAAATTTCGCGTATGTAGCAAGTCATCTTCGTGGTGTAGCAATTTTAATGGCCAGTAGTGTATAATCGTTATAGAAAACAGACCTCAAACACAGTGTCTGTGGATGAATGTCCACACAACTAAAGCTCAAACAGAAAGATCTCTCGTAGATATTGCCCGAGATGCACCCACACGATGAACCCATGACTCACGTTAGGTTGTGGAGCAGGAGGAGCCGAGGATCCAACCAGGATCTCTGAGCATGTTGTTGAGACGATGAAACTTCTGGGATGTCGGGTATCGGCAGTTGTCGGAGACGGTGGCTCAGATGACAACAGCTGCTGGAAAGACGACATTTCTTCGGGGTCGTTAAGTGGCAGCGGTTGTCTGAGGCGATGGCTAGAATGATGATAGCTGCCAGTGGAACGACAAGCGGAGTGGCGGGGCACCTGTGTCGGGCAGACGGCATCCAGCGAGGCATCAGGGACAGGTGCTCGTGGCGAGGGTGATGACTCCGTACGGTGAGCTGCTATTGCGGCAGGCATGAAGCCCTGGAACATGTGATGTAACAAAATAAAAGTGATGTTGGAAACCGAGATTTCGCTTACTGTTTTATGAGTCACAATAGGCGTAAGAATCATGGATTGACCATTGTCATAAAATATTGCAGTATGAAACGTGAATAGTCTTTACTTGCAGTTTCGTGTTGCTTGAAGCAGTCACAGGTAGCGTGCTATTGATTAAGTAATTGAATTATCGTCTTTCTAATTACTTCATGATCGTAGATACGAGCATACCCGGTCGTGAAGCTATTGTTACGACGAAACAATTTACTGAGGGACCAGAAAGTTCTTAATGGCTCAAAAACAACTGTAACATCACACAAAAGGGAAATTCAATATTAAAGCTGATGCAAGAAGACCATAAAACAATTTTCTTTTTGTCAATGTAACACGCACATTGGACTGCTGATCTTGGCGTCTGTAATCTTAGCAAAATGGATAATTAAAATGAAAATAATATTGAGGAGATGATAGGAATGAGCACTGCTAACTGATTCAATATTTACAGAACTGATATTTATTGTAACTAAAACATGTATCGTACCTTAAGCTTAGTAGTACAATGACGGTAGATTTTTATGTCCCTTTCATGTCCATTGAGCGCCCTTTTATATAGCCTTGTCCTCTTGAGTAGCTCGCGCGTAGTCACTGAAACTTAGACGTAACACATTTAGTACAAATTAGATCAGACTGCCACAAATCTGCTTCCGCCTTACTTAAGAAAAACAGTACAAGTGTTCAGCGCTCAAGGCTTCATTTGTTCTCCAGCGAACAAAATAGTGAAGAATCGTATATCCATCAGTATTCTACTGTTTATGTTGCCGCCCAAAGACGACGAATTACATTATTTAGGAAATTCCACCATACGACGCCTTATTATACATTAATCATTCTTTAAAAACAAGTATTTGCCTTCTGTCTGAAAGTATTAGCTATATGCTGTTTTAATGAAGCCAAAAATAGCGAATATCACAGACATAACTGGTCCTTCAGCGGCCTTAAGTCTCCTGCAGAAGCATACATGCGTGGCGCATCGAGGACATGTGATGTAGAATAGGGACGTAGTGTCCTACATATGGCAGTCTCTGCCTGTCGGAGAAGCTGCCGCCCCCAGGCGATTTGGCAGATGCTGGCCATGGATACTTGGTCTCTCTTATTTACTGCCAATCCCTGGTCTGGTGGCTGACAAATGCCTGCAGGGGACAGCCTGCATACACACAGGCTACATGCTCTCTGTAGACACCATCTGCTGTTTATACACTCCTGGTAATTGAAATATGAACACCGTGAATTCATTGTCCCAGGAAGGGGAAACTTCATTGACACATTCCTGGGGTCAGATACATCACATGATCACACTGACAGAACCACAGGCACATAGACACAGGCAACAGAGCATGCACAATGTCGGCACTAGTACAGTGTATATCCACCTTTCGCAGCAATGCAGGCTGCTATTCTCCCATGGAGACGATCGTAGAGATGCTGCATGTAGTCCTGTGGAACGGCTTGCCATGCCATTTCCACCTGGCGCCTCAGTTGGACCAGCGTTCGTGCTGGACGTGCAGACCGCGTGAGACGACGCTTCATCCAGTCCCAAACATGCTCAATGGGGGACAGATCCGGAGATCTTGCTGGCCAGGGTAGTTGACTTACACCTTCTACAGCACGTTGGGTGGCACGGGATACATGCGGACGTGCATTGTCCTGTTGGAACAGCAAGTTCCCTTGCCGATCGAGGAATGGTAGAACGATGGGTTCGATGACGGTTTGGATGTACCGTGCACTATTCAGTGTCCCCTCCACGATCACCAGAGGTGTACGGCCAGTGTAGGAGATCGCTCCCCCCACCATGATGCCGGGTGTTGGCCCTATGTGCCTCGGTCGTATGCAGTCCTGATTGTGGCGCTCACCTGCACGGCGCTAAACACGCATACGACCATCATTGGCACCAATGCAGAAGCGACTCTCATCGCTGAAGACGACACGTCTCCATTCGTCCCTCCATTCACGCCTGTCGCGACACCACTGGAGGCGGTCTGCACGATGTTGGGGCGTGAGCGGAAGACGGCCTAACGGTGTGTGGGACCGTAGCCCAGCTTCATGGAGACGGTTGCGAATGGCCCTCGCCAATACCCCAGGAGCAACAATATCCCTAATTTGCTGGGAAGTGGCGGTGCGGTCCCCTACAGCACTGCGTAGGCTCCTACGGTCTTGGCGTGCATCCGTGCGTTGCTGCGACACGTGCACCTTCCGCCGACCACTGGCGACAACATCGATGTACTGTGGAGACCTCGCGCCCCACGTGTTGAGCAATTCGGCGGTACGTCCACCCGGCCTCCCTCATGTCCACTATACGCCCTCGCTCAAAGTCCGTCAACTGCACATACGGTTCACGTCCACGCTGTCGCGGCATGCTACCAGTGTTAAAGACTGCGATGGAGCTCCGTATGCCACGGCAAACTGGCTGACACTGACGGCGGCGGTGCACAAATGCTGCGCAGCTAGCGCCATTCGACGGCCAACACCGCGGTTCCTGGTGTGTCCGCTGTGCCGTGCGTTTGTTTATTGCTTGTACAGCCCTCTCGCATTGTCCGGAGCAAGTATGGTGGGTCTGACACACCGGTGTCAATGTGTTCTTTTTTCATTTCCAGGAGTGTATTTTAACTACTTCATCTATTTATGTGTTTACACCAGTAGCAAAATTGATTGATTTCATGTAATTTCTGCTTAGTTACCACTCTGATATTTGAATAATTACTATATTCCTTTTGAAGTCCTCCTGCTCTGAAAAACAGGTGCTGGCCATGGATACTTTGCCTGTCCTATTCACAGCCAACCCCAGTGGTGAGGCAGGGACAGCACCTGGTCTACATGGGACAGCCTGCATATACCACAGGCTACATGCTCTCTGTAGATACCATCTGCTGATATTATAACTACTTCATCTATTTATGTGTTTACACCAGTAGCAAATTTGATTGCTTTCATGTTCTTTCCGTTTATTTATCGCTTTGATATTTGAATAATTACTGTATTCGTCTTGAAGTCCTGCTCTGAGAAATAGACCTATTCGAAAAATGGAAGGAAATGAACAAATCTGAAACATTTTCAGACATTTTTGACAATGATTATTCAGATGTTCTGACAATGAGAATCAAGATCTGGATGAACGTTTTTATGGTTCTGAGGACGCTTCCAATGACAGTGACATCATTAGACCTCGAAAGAAGCGTGAGGTGTAAGTGTTTTCAAGAGATTCGATAATAACGATAAGATGATTCTGTTCTTGTGTCCGATCCGTTATTTCATGTTAACCATTTCGTGGTGCGCCCGAGACTCACTTAGGCACTGGCTGTGCCAGAACATGAGTGAGAATCTTGCGCCATCTCGAATGTGTTAATGTGGATGGAGCACAGCAACTATGACGAATGCCGGTTGGAGTGGCCGAGCGGTTCAGGGCGCTACAGTCTGGAACCGCGCGACCGCTACGGCCGCAGGTTCGAATCCTGACTCGGGCATGGATGTGTGTGATGACCTTAGGTTAGTTAGATTTAAGTAGTTCTAAGTTCTAGGGGACTGAAGACCTCAGGACTTAAGTCTCAAAGTGCTCAGAGCCATTTGAACTATGACGAATAACGAAATGCAATACAGCCCTTTATCGCGTGAGGATAGTGGCCGGCACGTCTGCTACAGCGCACCGCCGAGAATACACGTAGCAGCTGTGGTCACAGCTGACGTAATGCTCAGCGCGTTCTGCGATTGGCGGCCCGGACCCCTGGGGCGGCACGCGCCAGCGGCAGCGGTTCGACGCGGACGAACCGCGATGCGGAGCTCGCCCCGAGGCGCCACAGAGGGCGTTTCCATGGCAACGCTGCCGCTGCTGCAAACGCAGCAGCCTGTGGTGGAAACCGGCCTTCGTCCTCTCCCTTTGGGCGTCATACTGATGCTGTTTGGAGGAGTGTGGGATGAGCACTTCCCCCTCCCGGCCATTGCCGAATTTCCAGACCTTGGAGCCGCTACTTCGCTTTCACGTAGCTCCCCAAGTGGCACTGCCAAGCTGCGCGCACCTGTTCCAGTCTTCCTATCAAAGAAAAATCCCTGGGGGTACCATTAATTAAACCCGGGCCCTCCACATCAGACAATCAAGTAACCCCTTCAGTGCGAGGTGGCAACTTCAATCAATAGTAAAGCTCATTTGAAAGGATACACATTAGCTGCTAATGACTCCACATGTGCAATAGGAGGGCGAAAATGAGTGTCTAGGGGGTGCAGGGAGCAGTCTTCTGTGCGATGTATATACAGGGTGTTTACAAATGAATATCGGGGTTATAACGTTTTATAATATTTATTACTTTAAACTTACAGTTATAAACGACATGTCAAATGAAATAGCAACTAAAACAGTTTTGCGAAGAACCTTATAAATGTTCAATGTGAACACCAGTTGTCACACGGCACACATCAAGTCTATAGCCGAGTTCTTCACAAACGTTGATAAGTGTGTCTTCAGTGATTGTACCAACAGCTGCTTCAATCCGGTTTCTCAATTCAGGGAGGTCTGCTGGTATCGGAGGCACGTACGCGCTATCCTTGATGAAGCCCTAAAGGAAAAAAATCGCATGCCGTTAGGTCGGGTGAACGTGGAGGCCATGCAAAGGAAGCCCAATCATTGGGTCCCTTGCGGCCTATCCAGCGCTTGAGTACAGTGAAGTTCAACCACTCTAGCGGATTCCGGTGGAAACATTGCGAGCTGCGCATGCGTACTGGTGCCAAATACAACTGTTTGAGTTGCTCTTTCATTTGGCATATCATTTATAGAATGAAATTTTCACTCTACAGCGGAGTGTGCGCTCACATGAAACTTCCTGTCAGATTAAAACTGGGTGCCGGATCGAGACACGAACTTGGGACCTTTGCCATTCGCGGGCAAGTGCTCTACCGACTGAGCTACCCAAGCACGACTCACACCCCGTCCTCACAGCTTTAATTGCACCACTACCTCGTCTCCTACCTTCCAAACTTCACAGAAGCTCTCCTGCAAACCTTGCCCGCGAAAGGCAAAGGTCCCGAGTTTGAGTCTCGGTCCGGCACACATTTTTAATCTGCCAGGAAGTTTCATATCATTTATAACTGTAAGTTTAATATAACAAACATTATAAAGCACTAAAACTCCGATATTCATTTATAAACACCCTTATTACACTTCACAAATGGACATTGCCGTCATTTAAGAGATGTTCAAAACAAAACCATTGACTTACACCTTGATCACTGAATGAAAGGTGTCGCGCCACAGTGATCACAAAGGTTCGCACTAGCAACATCCAAGGCGAGCTCCTTGGGAGTTACAGGCAGTTCAGGACGTCCAGCTAGGTATCCACTCTCAAAGAATCCATACAGAATCATATTGGTGTGAAGGTGTGATGAGAACTGATGGAATGTGATGACTTGCAACCGAACGCGAAGCAGTATGTCATGGAGATTATCGCGTAACTGGCTATCCTTTAAGGCGTAGTATCATATTTTTATAGGCACGGAAAAAACAAAGAGCCAGAGGCGGAATTTGTCCAGCGTTTCCAGGTGGTACGAACTTTTCAGAAGATGGATTTAGTCTAAGGGAGCAAAAGAATCTAGAAAGAAAGTTACTTTGGTCAGGTATTGGGCAAAAGCAGTGCTCGTACCAAAGGTGTAATTATCTTACGCCTATTTTCCCACTCTTGCTTGCTGTGACGTAAATATCCCCCACTGGCCTTGCAAGATCACGCACACGAGAAAGAATCGCAGGGCCAGAGCACCTCCAGCTTCTTGAAGAGCAATAAACTCTGCAACTTTTCAGCCAATTTATCTTCGAGAGTACCAGTCGTCATAGTGGAACAGGATGGCGTTAGGCATTAATGTTAGCTGATCTTGATACAACTCTTCCAGGAATGCTACTCCAGGCGGGTGTAAAATGAATGAGCGCAATGGAAAATGATAAACGGTAAAATGAAGATCTGGCCCTGTCTGAAGCAGATCTTAGGATCTCTTAAATCTACAAATTACAATCTAGACATAAATGAATGACGAAGGCAATTAATCCTTGTAAGAGGTCCATAATTAAAGAATTTGTTGCTAGCGCACTCGGGCTGATGTAATTTCGATGTATTGCTCACGCGCTGCCTGCGATATGTAAGCTAGAAGAGAATCTGAGACCAAAGAGCAGTATTGACTGCAGTAAGAACTGTGTGTTAGTAGGAGTAAGTTGTTGCTAGCGAGCAGTCGTGTCTGGTGTATCGTGTTGGCTGGGCCGGTCGTGTGCAGCGATGGCGGAGCCTGAGCGTTGTAGGATAAGGTAAAAGCAGCCTCGCGCATATATAGTATTGTTACATCAAGTCCCATGTAAAAGTTTTAAAAACAATCTGTTAATAATAATCTTTCTCATAAAAAGTAACTTTTGACATTTATCTGAATTTAAAGAATTCACTAATTTCTTCAATCCTTAGGCAATCCCGATTATTGAAAAGAAAAGTCAGTTCCTTCCTTTTTTATAAGACAAATCTATCGGCCAGCATTGCACTTAGCTGCGCCAGGAAAATTTCTTATAGGAGCAGATATATACGCGTTATCCGGCGATCTAATTAAGGTAAGATTTTTCAGTTTATTCAGAATGATGTATCAGGGCCATGACGCAGCATTGCTGACGTCCAAAATTTACCAGGGTAAATTGACTGTCAATTATTGAAAGGTTATAGGTTTGTCACATTGTATTATATTTTCACTGTTGGGCAGTTACGCTAAATGAGAGTATTATTCATATTATTTTATTTTGTGGGGAGGTTACACTTGGTATTTTGTTGGGAGGTTACATCCTACTAAATGATAAATGTTATTCCTGCTTATATATTTATTGTAGATTAAAAAAACTTTATATTAGACAGCTTACATTTCCTAAGTAAAATTACTAATCAATTGCCCAACTCTGTCCCTTATTATGAGTGCGCGTTCTAGTATCAATAACGCGAAATGACTGACATCATCTACGTACCAAACATCAGAAGGCACTACTTTCGAAGATGATCTACAGTGGTGTGGAACCTCAGTGGAAATAAATTAACGTGATCACAGCTGTTTAGCTTTTATAGCCCTAATAAGCAGAAGCAATTTGCGGTACCACCGTATGTACTGCGTCCGGTGCGTCGAAGTGATGGCTCTCGTACTCGTCTGCAATGATGGAAGAACTCCAGCCACAAATAAACGCTTTCTAACACTAGGACGGCTGAAGGCGGTCCTCTGACGACTATACTGTCTTCTCCTCTCTGTGTTCTACAGACGAGAAACGCGAACTTCCAGCCACAAGGAACGAGTTCAGATTATGTCTCAACGTAAGTATAGGCAGAAAAAGTGCTCTCAATCACTCAACGCTGCGTACTCAACGACAACTTCCAACCCGGAGGCGTAGTGCAGAATCGTATAAGTTCACAACAGTACAGTGCCTAACCGTTCTAATTATGAACTCTCGTGAGAGCAAAGACAGCAACTCAGTCCGTACCAGCAAGAAGCTGATACTGAGCGACAATCACACACGGGAGCTCAAAACGGAAGACCACGTCTCTACAGCGCTGGCCTCCCAGCAAGGCTCGGCTCCCCAGCATCGTAATTCCGAAAACGAATCACATTCCCGTAACCACGGAGCCTTCTCTCTCTCTACAGATTCTTCCGAAAGCCGTCCAACCATATTTTAGTCGTTTGTAGTCCAGCGCGGAAAGTTTGCGAGGAAAAACCTATACTCGTACAATGGTACGCTTATGAGTAGCCGGCCGCAGTGGCCGTGCAGTTCTCGGCGCCACATCTGGAGCCGAGCGACCGCTACGGTCGCAAGTTCGAATCCTACCTCGGGCATGGATGTGTGTGATGTCCTTAGGTTAGTTAGGTTTAATTAGCTCTAACTTCTAGGCGACTGATGACCTGAGAAGTTAAGTCGCATAGTGCCCAGAGCCATTTTTTGCTTATGAGGAAAAATCGTTGGAAATAACCCAGCCTGCGTGGTTTCCGAGGTGTCGCTTCTTGGTCCCCTCACCTGCGTCCAAGATTTTCGGCGTTTCCAAAGTAGAATACTCTATTGTGCTCCAGCGCTTAGGTGCTACGACGTATGTCTTGCTATTTCCTGGGTTTAAGTAGGACCAACACACCTATGTGGGCCTCCCACCCAGGGCTTCAGTGTCGCCAGCCGTTTCATTTCCACTGGCGTTCCAACCTTTACTAGTACACGTAATCATTCATTACGCCTTTTTAAAATAAAGACACTCGGTCACCTTTCATGCAATAAGCGTTAACAATTATTTACAAGACGTACGTGACAACGACAGTCTCTTTTATATATTCATATATACGATGTACAACCTATCACATGATACCTAATTGTGTTTGTAGATCACGGCAAAATACGTGGATGAGTGCTTGTAAGGTGCGAAATTATAGCCACCTTACACTCTCTTGGTACCTCTAATTTCTAGGGTTCATTTCATACGAATTTTCTCTTCAAATCCCGATCGGTCTGAGTTGAAAACAAATTCCTTTTCTCATCTCCAAATTTTCATGCCGATTCCGCCGTTGGTTTGAAATTTCGTTATCTTACGTGTTTCAGTTCTGTAGCACTGTTTAAATGAATGTAGCCACCCACTGCACCCCTTGCAATCACCGTAATGTATGTCGTATGGAGTTTGATGTGCATAACGTAATAGGCCACTGTCATGCACACCCCCGTTATCGCATCGAGCTCCCTAAAACGCGCAAACACCAGTTTTGTAACACGTGCGCCCTGTCCTCCCTTGAATATCCGTAGTTTCCCTTATGCACTACACGGTAATATTGCTGTGGACTTTTTCGAAATCTGTTCATAATTGTTCTTTACTATGCTGTGGAAGATCTTACGCGTTCATAATTGTATTTAGCACGGGATGTTTGAACATGACTGTCCTTTACTACATTTCGCTGGAAACCCGACTTGTTATTCCCTATCCGACGAAGATGATGAACTACATGGCTCGAAACCAGCTCCAATATCAAAAATGGTTAAAATCGCTCTGAGCACTATGGGACTTAACATCTATGGTCATCAGTCCCCTAGAACTTAGAACTACTTAAACCTAACTAACCAAGGACAGCACACAACACCCAGCCATCACGAGGGAGAGAAAATCCCTGACCCCGCCGGGAATCGAACCCGGGCGTAGGAAGCGAGAACGCTACCGCGCGACCACGAGATGTGGGCGCTCTAATATCACTTTCACTTGTTAAGCACGCATCGTCATCATTGTACTCCTTATGTACATTGTCCACACTGTCGAACGTATACGACACCACACATCACACTGATTTATCTTGCAGAAAAGCTAATGTTTCGTCTGCCAATTCTTCCTCACTCTTCCTTCGATTCTTTTCTGACATGTTAACTTCGGCAACTGTTGTTGTAGATATAATGCAATGTTTGCTTTGTTTATCGTTAGCGTTGTTCTACTTCGTATCAACACTTAGTACTACAAAAAACTGGTGATTTCTCAAAATGAGAAACAATCAAGAATGGGGTGCAGCAATGTTTGGTCTTGGGTCCTCTGCCATTCAATATTCACGAAGATGCAAAGCTGGTACTTTTTGCCGACCATACAAGTATACCTATCACACCCAACAGGCAAGAATTAACTGATGAATTTGTAAACGATGGTTTTCAGAAAATCATTAAGTGGTTCTCTGCAAATGGGCTCTCATTAAACTTTGACAAAACACAGTATATACAGTTCCACACAGTAAGGTAGAATATTCAAAATTTCTAGGTGTATGCATTGATGAGGGATTGAGCTGGAAATACACACTGAAGATTTGCTGAAACGTTTGAGTTCAGCTACTTACGCTATTAGGGTCATTGCAAATTTTGGCGATATACATCTCAGTAAATTAGCTTACCACACCTATTTTCATTGTCTGCTTTCGTATGGCATCATATTCTGGGGTAACTCATCATTGAGTAAAAGAGTGTTCATTGCACAAAAGCGTGTAATCAGAATAATTGCTGGAGCTCATCCAAGATCATCCAACAGCCCCTTATTTAAAGAGATAGGGATCTTCACTGTAGCCTCACGATATATATATATATATATATATATATACTCCTGGAAATGGAAAAAAGAACACATTGACACCGGTGTGTCAGACCCACCATACTTGCTCAGGACACGGCGAGAGGGCTGTACAAGCAATGATCACACGCACGGCACAGCGGACACACCAGGAACCTCGGTGTTGGCCGTCGAATGGCGCTAGCTGCGCAGCATTTGTGCACCGCCGCCGTCAGTGTCAGCCAGTTTGCCGTGGCATACGGAGCTCCATCGCACTGGTAGCATGCCGCGACAGCGTGTACGCGAACCGTATGTGCAGTTGACGGACTTTGAGCGAGGGCGTATAGTGGGCATGCGGGAGGCCGGGTGGACGTACCGCCGAATTGCTCAACACGTGGGGCGTGAGGTCTCCACAGTACATCGATGTTGTCGCCAGTGGTCGGCGGAAGGTGCACGTGCCCGTCAACCTGGGACCGGACCCCAGCGACGCACGGATACACGCCAAGACCGTAGGGTCCTACGTAGTGCCGTAGGGGATCGCACCGCCACTTCTCAGCAAATTAGGGACACTGTTGCTCCTGGGGTGTCGGCGAGGACCATTCGCAACCGTCTCCATGAAGCTGGGCTACGGTCCCACACACCGTTAGGCCGTCTTCCGCTCACGCCCCAATATCGTGCAGCCCGCCTCCAGTGGTGTCGCGACAGGCGTGAATGGAGGGACAAATGGAGACTTGTCGTCTTCAGCGATGAGAGTCGCTTCTGCCTTGGTGCCAATGATGGTCGTATGCGTGTTTGGCGCCGTGCAGGTGAGCGCCACAATCAGGACTGCATACGACCGAGGCACACAGGGCCAACACCCGGCATCATGGTGTGGGGAGCGATCTCCTACACTGGCCGTACACCTCTGGTGATCGCCGAGGGGACACTGAATAGTGCACGGTACATCCAAACCGTCATCGAACCCATCGTTCTACCATTCCTAGACCGGCAAGGGAACTTGCTGTTCCAACGTGCTCTAGAAGGTGTAAGTCAACTACCCTGGCCAGCAAGATCTCCGGATCTGTCCCCCATTGAGCATGTTTGGGACTGGATGAAGCGTCGTCTCACGCGGTCTGCACGTCCAGCACGAACGCTGGTCCAACTGAGGCGCCAGGTGGAATTGGCATGGCCAGCCCTTCCACAGGACTACATCCAGCATCTCTACGATCGTCTCCATGGGAGAATAGCAGCCTGCATTGTTGCGTAAGGTGGATATACACTGTACTAGTGCCGACATTATGCATGCTCTGTTGCCTGTGTCTATGTGCCTGTGGTTCTGTCAGTGTGATCATGTGATGTATCTGACCCCAGGAATGTGTCAATAAAGTTTCCCCTTCCTGGGACAATGAATTCACGGTGTTCTTATTTCAATTTCCAGGAGTATATATATATATATATATATATATATATATATATATATATATATATATATATAATAACAGATTTGATAAGTGAATGTATATATATTGAAACGTCCCCTTAGAAAAATTATACATGACTGTGCTTAAACAGACACACAATTTTTTTTATATTTTTTTGATTATTTTTTTTGCGCAACGCAATCTGACTTTCAGTAATCCCTAAAAGAGAATGGCTCTGACTAACATTAACCTATACGTTTCACAAATCACTTACCTCACAAAAATTTTGTTTACTCGAACTACTGCAATACAGCGAGCGCCACTACTGCCAGCTAAATAAGAGATTAAAACTACTGAAGGCACTAACTACTGATAGGCATAGTCATCAAATGAAAGATTTTCATAGAGAACAAACAATGTATTTACCGTAATAGTCATAATATATATAGCAGTTCATGACATCCAGTCTTACAAATTTCAAAACTCCGCCATCTCTCTCCCCACGTCCACCACTGCTGGCGGTTCACCTCCAACTGCGCAACGCTACGCGCTGTTAGCATCCAGCTGCCGCTGCCCAATACTACAATGGCGAGTATTACAACCGACCAGCCTCAGACTGCACACAGCACAGTCAGTGATTTTCATATAGAGCGCTACATGGCGTTACCAATAAAAAAAAACCTTGACAGCCTACTTACAATATATGAAATTATACTGTCACAAAAGTCTTTGGTCACTTACCGAATAGCATCAAAAGTCTGACAGATAGCATATAGCATTTAAATGGAAATTAAAAGAATTTCTGAATGGCAACTCCTTCTACTCATTAGATAAATTTTGGATATAGTAAGTGGGTAATTTCCCGACCCTCACAAAAAATTAATAATATTAAGTGTCATGTAATATTTTGTGTAATGTAATATCTTGTATAGACACGTTCCACATCATTACGAAGTGTCGTATTCATGATCTATGGAACAAGTACTAATCAAATCTAATCTAAAACTGGGGCATTGTTGTGAGTCACTCGTCGACTAAGCAATCCAACTACGCTCCGTAGCCTCGTGCTGTGCCCGCCACTGAA
This sequence comes from Schistocerca gregaria, assembly GCF_023897955.1. Lineage (NCBI taxonomy): Eukaryota > Metazoa > Arthropoda > Insecta > Orthoptera > Acrididae > Schistocerca > Schistocerca gregaria. The sequence continues at coordinate 833,073,382 of NC_064920.1, read as the reverse complement.
TGCCTCCAGCCCCGTCCCCTGCTGCCAGTAGCAGCCAATACTGTGGTTGCATGGCAGACAATATGAGGGGCGTCCAATCCCGTCAACATCATTCGCCTTTTGCAGCCTCGTACTCAAGGAGCAGACGCACTCACCACTCAGCTACAGAGGCGGACGGAAAGGGAGGTAGGAAGGAAGTTATCGTTTGATGTCCCGTCAATGACTAGGCCATTGTAGCTACAGCATAAGCTCAGATACGTCAGTTACGAGGAAGGAAACTGACTACATTTGCAGGAAACTTCATCACTGAGTTAATCTTAGTGGATATTGTAAAACTAAGGGACCATCCACATTCAGGAAGACCTTCGGCGTTTGATGAAGGTTGTTTAAACGCATTAACCCACAATGATTCACGTCAGTGTGCTTGAGAACTGGCAACTGTGATAAACTGTAATCAAAAGTGACTCTAAGCACTATGGGACTTAACATCTGAAGTCATCAGCCCCCTAGACGTAGTACTACTTAAACCTAACTAACCTAAGGACATCACACGCAGCCATGCCCGAGGCAGGATTCGAACCTGCGACCTTAGCAGCAGCGCGGTTCCGGACTGAAGCGCCTAGAATCGCTCGCTCACAGAGGCCAGCGAGCTGTAATCATTCCACAATCGTGCGACATTTGCAAGCGATGGGGAAGGTTCAAAAATAGGGTGTATTGGTGCCGCATACTCTAAGCCAAAATCAGCGGGTGGCCATACTGCATCTCTGCTTGCTCGTCATTAACTGGCTCGTGAAAAACACAGACCATTTGTATTCCGTATCGTGCCAGGTGAGGCGAAGTGGCGTACATGAGCTAATATAAGGAAAAGAAAGGAATGGTTGAAACGAAAAAAAGCAGCAACTCCCTTTAAAAAGTACTGCGCGCATCCACGAAAGATAAAGTTATGCATCTGGTGGACCAGCGACGGTCTGGTGTACTGCGAATTGCTCCCCCGAGGAGTAACCATCACTGCTGACATTTATTATTAACAACTGCCCACCTAATCTTCAACATTTCGAAAGCTTCTATTCTCTTCTTGTCCAAACTATTTATTGTCCATGTTTCACTTCCATACATGGCTACATGGCTCCATACAAATACTTTCAGAAACGACTTCCTGACACTTAAATCTATACTCGATGTTAACAAATTTCTCTTCTTCAGAAACGCTTTCCTTTTGTATTTATATATATATCCCTTTTAATCGTACAATTTCGTATCAGTTATCTTTTGTCATAAATCTCAATATTCAGATTACAACTTTTCAAACAATGCTCAGGCTAATCGGCACGAAGACAATCTCGGAAGCTTTTTTCTAACAACCACCAGAGAGAGTACTACGAAGAATAATTATGCACTCATGGCATAGCTATTGTATGAAACTACTTTGCGCGTGGATTCTACGAGTATGAAGATAGAAAATTAGTAAACGTCATTCAAAGGTAGAATTGTATCAGAATAATTCATCGAATATAAAGAGATATTACAGCTCGACGAGTTCTTCGCTCAGGAAAGAAGATCGGGTTCTACGTCCCGTCGACATCGAGGTCATTAGAGACGGACCTTAGCTCAGATCCACCGAGCGAGGTGGCGCAGTGGTTAGCACACCCGACTCGCATTCGGGAGGACGACGGTTCAATCCCGCGTCCGGCCGTCCTGATTTAGGTTTTCCGTGATTTCCCGAAATCGCTCCAGGCAAATGCCGGGATGGTTCCTTTGAAAGGGCTCGACCGACTTCCTTCCCCGTCCTTCCCTAATCCGATGATTGTTGCAAAGGCTCTGAGCACTATGAGACTTAACTACTGTGGTCTCTAATCTGATGACCTCGCTGTTTGGTCTCCTCCCCCAAACAACCCAACCCCCACCCTTAGCTCAATTCCACGTGCTTTCTACAGTCGCTGAAACGAAAATTTACTCCAATCTTTTGTAAATTGTGAAGGAAAATATGTTACTGATTACTAAATTGCCTGTTATGTGTATCGGTTTTTTTCCAACGTATGGAAAAACGCTACGAACTTACGCACCAAAGCAATACTTTTGTAACGATAAAAACTGCTGTGACAAGATTTTTTGTTTCGCTGATGAATAGCGGAAAAATATAAATGTAGTCTGCGTACAGTTATGTATAAAACTAGAGAGAAACCTATTAAAACGTGATTCTGTTAGAATTATTATTTTGTGTTTTTTCCTCTAAATAAATGTTTTTAGAAATAGTTGAACATCTGTTGTTCTTATTCTGCAGTGGTAGCCTCTGGCTTATGGCTGAAAAACTGCACACTTGGCGTCGACCTTGACAGTTTCCGTCACGTCGGTACTGTACTTGCCGCGGGCAAGGTATGCCACGGAGAAAGTGAGAGACCGCGGCGGCGGCTGTGTGCGGCACGTTGGCGGCCCTGTTCCCGTCATGTCACTGCGGCGTGCGCATGCGCTCCCTGCGCCGCTTCTCCCCCTCCCGCGCGCGCCGGCGCTTCCAGCTCCAGCAGGCCCTGCGACGCTCAGTTCAAATTTGGCAGCCGGTACGAGTGGTAGTGATAGCAGCGTCACGCCGTTTGCTGTCTGGACAAGACGCACGCGGTGGATAGGAGCGGCGTGCCCGGTGCATGACTTCGACGTTTCTGACCGCCGAGCGGCTGTGTGTCCTCAGGCCGCTGGAACATCCAAAGGTAAACAACGATGTCACATGGTCCAGGGCCATGCCGGCCATCAGTGGGCTTTGTGCTGGAAAGGCAGCAACGCCAGTGTGTTTTTATGATATAGTCGGCGTTCTTTTAAATCAGTTGCCTTACATGAAGCATTTTCGTTTTGCGTCTATCGGAATTTTTGCTTCGTGCTAATGCTTTCGATTCCATTAGATTACTACTTTGACTTTCTATCATGTTTTCACAAATTCGATATTCAGTGCTCAAGGCAGTGAGTATTGATTTCTTCGAATTCTCGTACTTTTCACAATATATTAGTAGCAGCGCTCTTTTGAGGGTAATAATACTTTACTACTTCTGTCTTAATTGTGTGGTTTTCGTATATCTCCTTTACATTAGCCCTTATTCGGGTGTATGAGTGTGTTTCATAGCAAAGATCATTGCACATTTTGTCCAGTTATTAGTGACAAGACAGTTTTTTCCACGATAATGATTGATTTTCCGTCTGCTTCCTCCTCAAATTGCTATCTCTTTCGCTGTCCACTGAAGTTGACATACATAGCGCCATACCGTCTGCGTTCAGTGCATTTTCAGTGGTATTGCTGTTGTTCACCAAGGAAACAGGCGCAGTGGTTAAGACGATGGCTCATGTTAGCATTAGCGAAGTTCAAATCCCAATGCAGCTGCTCTGCTTCGGATGCAGTTTTGATGACTAGCTCATATACCGTAGCAAGTTTATTTATAAACAAATGACCCAAGCCAGGACATAGGATTTCGCAGCATTCGTAAGGCAGCCCATTTTGTACAACGGGTAGCAGGAATAGTAATATTATCTACGGAATTCTCTCAAAAACTGACAGTAGACGCAGCGCCGATGTGGCTGTGTTTCATGACCAATTACTAGCGGTTGCTTTGAGTTTTGCCCTTTGCAGACAACTATCGTAAATTTCATCCCACATATAATATATATTTAAATTCATTGACTTCTTGGTCCTTGTTGCGTCCTTCATACATTTGGCTGAGATAGTGTGGGAAGGAGAGATAACATTGATCCAGCGTTCTCTCGTGGGCGTGTCGATGGGGCTTTGTAAAGTTTGGTAAATTGTATTACGCATTTGTTTCAACACTGAGAGTTGCTGCATAACTTTTATCGACAGATTGCAGCTCAAATTAAGTACTCTGAAATTAACTTTCTAAAGTGAATGTTATATCCTTGCGTGATTTCCGTCGGCTTAATTTACTTCACAATCGATTTGCGGATTAAAACCCACAAAACGGTAATCCAACAACGTTATGCACCCTTCAGGTTTGTTTTAGGTTTTCAGTACTGTCTCGAGATTTCTTCCAAGTATTTCCCGTCAATAATAGCCGATAACCCCGTTAGTTCCTTGAGGTGTCGCATATTACAGTAATGAGTGGGTGCAAACGTTTGTTCGTACTAGTGAATGCGGTTTTAGTGAGGGATTTCTATAATTACGTCGTTGAGTGTGCTGCCTACTACACCATCCACGTAAAGACGCGTAAAGTTAGGCTGCAGGCAGTATCTGGCGTAGCTCCTATTCGTCAGGTTTTCGACCAGATGCATTTGATATGTCGGGGCGTTACCAGCTACAGATCAGTTGCCGACTGATCCTACTTCACAGATTTCTACGTGCCAACATGTTCAATGTGCAAGATAGGAAATAACATAAGATTCCTGTACTGCGGCCTACCTTATGGCCCCAAATGACGGACCATACTCATGACGTGCTACGAAATTACGACGCTTCAGTTTACAATTTCCGAAACGTAGCAACGGCTGTTTTTAAACTTCTAAATTCGTAGTAACAGAAATTAGTTTGATGTCTAAGTCGCAACGCGTCAGCACATCTATAGCGATTTTATGAATATCAGTTTATAATCACGGGGGTTCTGGAGGGAGTTACTTTCTGCTATACGCATATTAGAGGTATCTTTCCTTTCTAATCACAGCATTGCCACCTTGGATACACCGGTTCTCGTCCGATCACCAAAGCAAGCAACGCCAGGCCTGGCTGTTCGCCAGAGAAAACCGAGTGCCGTTTGTTCAGGGCCACGTAAGTCGCCGAACTAGCGTCCAACTGAAATAATTACGCCAAGCAGTCGAGCCATACGACCTTTTTCCTTGGCGTGTGGTCTAGTGGTTAACGCGGCAATCTCTATATCGCGGAGTCCCGGGTTCGAGTCCTGACAGGGTCGTGTATTTTCTTCCTTAGAAGACTGGGTTTTCCTCATCGTCTCATTTCATCTTCATTGACGTGCACGTCCCAGAAGTGGCGTCAAGTAGAAAGACTTACAGTAGGCGGCCGAACAACCTCAGTCGGTGTGGAGTCTCCCTGCCAGAGATGCCAGACCATCATTTCATTTTACGGCTTTATTTTCATTCTCTTGAAGGTAGGATGAGCTAATGAGCTATAGAGTCTTGTACTTTCCAGCCAAGTACCTAGCGAGATTTTAGTGGGCAGTAGGGATTCCAGTTGGGTACATTTGAGAGGACTTCCAGTTTCAGAACCGAGAGAAACCCCCGTCGGAACCGGGAGATTCAAACCAATCTATTTCTGAGCACCCAGACTACCCTAAGTTTGTAGCTCATCACGAGTATGGTCTGTCATTTTGGGCCGCAGTACAGGAACTTTATGTTAGTTTTGTTCTTGGTATTTCATTCTCTACCGAGACTTGAGCAGGCTGTTGTAGAACAAAGTTTTTCAGTCATATATCCCAGTAGGCTGGGAGAGGAAGGAGGGTCTATCTGGTGGGATATCTGGAACAGAGCTTACAAATCCAGCAGTTGCCTAACCATGGGAAAGCTCCGGGACCCTTGGGCGGAACCAGGATTTCAGAACTATAGTAATTTATTTTTGGATCAGTGTGGGCCTTCAGATGACTGTTCGGACAGAGATTTAGTAGATAAATGATCTGGGAGGGAAGTGTACACAAAGTCAAGCATTCTGTCACATACTAGAAGTCTTTCTCCAACTAGCTATGATTTCTATAGATTTTTCAGCATTTGCGTGACTCGCCCTGAAGCTCAAACGTACTCCTGAATGCTCATTTTGACACACTGAAGCGCCAAAGACATTGGTGTAGCATGTGTATTCAAGTACAGAGATATGTAAACAGGCAGAATAGACGCTGCGATCGGCAACTCCTATAAAAGACATAAAGTGTCTGGCGCAGTTGTTAGATCGGTTACTGCTGCTACAACAGCAGGTTATTCAAGACTTAAATGAGTTTGAACGTGGTGCTACAGTCGGCGCACGAGGGATGTGACATAGCATCTCCGAGATACCGATGAGGTAGGGATTTTCCAGTACGATCATTTCACAGGTGTGAATATCAGGAATCTAGTAAAACATCAAATCTCCGACATCGTTGCGGATGGAAAAAGCAAGAACGGGACCATTGACGACTGCAGAGTATCATTCAACGTGACAGAAGTGCAACCCTTCCGGAGATTTCAATGCTGGGCCATCAACAAGTGTCAGCGTGCGAACCATTCAACAAAACATAATTGATATGGGTTTTGGGAGCCGAAGGTCCACTCGTGTAACCTTGATAACTGCACGACACAAAGCTTTAGGCGTCTTCTGGACCTATCGACACCGACATTGAACTGTTGATGACTGGAAACATGTTGCCCGGTAGAACGAGTCTCGTTTCAAATTATATCGAGGAAATGAACGTGTACTGGTATGGAGAGGAACTCATGAATCCATGGACCACACATGTCAGCAAGGGACTGTACAAGCTGGTGGAGGCTCTGTAATGGTGTGAGACTTGTGCAGTTGGAGTGACATGGGACCCCTGATACGTCTAGATACGACTCTGGTGGGTGACACACATGTAAGCATCCTGCCTGATCACCAGCATCGAGTCATGTCCATTGTGCATTTCGACGAACTTGGGCAATTCCAGCAGGACAATGTGACACCTCACACCTCCAGAATTGCTACACAGTGTCTCCAGGAACACTCTTCCGAGTTTAAACACTTCCGCCGACCACCAAACTCCCCAGACATATTATTGAACATATCTGGGATGCCTTGCAACGTGCTGTTCAGGATAAATCACCGCCCCCTCGTACTCTTAGGGATTTATGGACAGCCTTGCAGGATTCTTGGTGTCAATTTCCTCCAGCACCACTTCAGCCATTAGTCGAGTCCATGCCACGTCGTGTTGCGGCACTTCTGCGTGCTCGCTGGCGCCCTACACGATCTTAGGCAGGTGTACCAGTTTCTTTGGCTCTTCAGTGTATAAGCGCCGTGAAGACTAATGTGATCATTCAGTGCAGAGCACTCTTCGCCCGACCTCGTACAAGACTTTACGTTATGCGACGAGCGAAAAGAGAAGACGGGCTAGGGGACGTTACTTTGGTAGTGCGCACCACCTGGGAATTTGGATTGAGTTGGGAGCGTGCATGTGTAGTCAGTGCAGAGCGTCTGACCACTGTGCCGAGGTGGTGTGGACGGGTAACGCATCAGCCTAAGAAGAAGGCGGCCCCCGCTTCGACTCCCAGTCTCGGTGCAAATTTTCATTTGTCGCCAATGAAATCTTTCATTGAGCGAATGCGGGAGAGTTCGGAATTTCTCGTTCTGAACATACATGTAAATGTTCTTATTAACTTTGTTTTATACCTTCAGTGTTCTCTGTTGGTGCACCCTGATACTAACCTTAGTGCTGGCTGGTGTTGCGCTGTATTGCATACAGGAGTAATGCAGGCTATTTCAGTTTGCCTGAACCCTACGAAGCAATCGCGCAGCCCGATACTGGCTTCATATAGCCAAACCTCTGATCCCACCGTCTTGTATGTCAGGGTGTGTGAACGACACAGTAACCAAAAACAAGTGGAAAGGGCTGGAAAACGTGACGTATTGCCTAGAAGTAGAGAGTAACGTGCAGTACAAATTGCAAATAGTCTCAGCAGCTTCAGAGAAGTTTTAAGAAGCCACTTTTACCCTTCAGCCAGTGCCATAGATGCTCTGTACCAACAAAACCGTTGTTGACGCGTTAGAATATTCACACTTTGGCAGTACAGTAGGAAATTTCCAGAATGCTAGGATAGCTACATAGTCAAGACGTTGGGCGTTAGCCTTACTCGTACGTCAAACAGGTACAGCAGCCTGTTTATCGAAAAAGGTGAAGCCTATTTCTGTATTGGGACAGAGGATTTTCAAGTGGTTCTTACTTACTTTATATGTTTGTTATATGAAACATAACTGTATTGCTACTTTTCTGTATCTTAGTTGCGGCACAATTCCTCACAGAAATAGCGTTAAACAGAGAGAAACGTGGTATCAAATAAAACACATAATGCATTGTGAAGTTATCTGAGTGGTACGTAGCCGCCGCTAAGAGGAATGGATACTTGTGAGCTTGCGTCATTGCGTTATCAGGACTGGTGGACGCTGCCTAGATAGTTTAGTTTCCAGACTTGGCGTTGCTCAGTTGCGTCCGGCACACGGAAGTTTCTTTACACTATTCTCTAAATTGAACTTAACACACCTAATGTCTACCCCCCCCTCCCCCCCAGACACACACACACACGCACACACCACACGGAAGTAACTCCAATTTGCTCCCCAGAGAAGTACTTTCGAATATAACTGTTTAAGTTGCATGGTAATATATTTTTGACTTTCCCTGGAGGAAAGATGATGTTCTTTTCGTGAAACAGTGAATCAGCATTTAAAATTGACTGCAGAATGATTCTATTTTTGCCAACGTACTTTTCGCGTAAGGACACACGGAGCTAAGAAAAATTAGGACTCGTACGGGAGCATATGGACAGTCGTTTTTCCATCGCTGTGTTTGCGAGTGGCACACGAAAGGAAATAACTAATTTATTTCAAGTTACCCTTCCACCATGTACGATACGGTAGCTTGTGGGGTATTTATGTAGATGTTAAATGTTTCTGCGGCTAACCATGTCCCTGAAAACTGCCGGCGTCACCCGTAATAAACATTTCTGTGAGTAATTAGCGTCGTCATGCCCGCACTAACGTGCAGCAGAATGCTGCATGGGCAGGGTGCACCCCGAATCAGGCTCTAAAGGACAGATGCTGCAGAATTACCCAGTCGGTTGGTGCGTCGTCTGACATGCCGGCTTTGTGCACGTCATTGTGAACAGAGGACAGCGAGCAACAGTGCGAATGGGACTTCATTGGTTCAGTCCATACCGGTGTAAACGCTAAGGGAGAGATACTAGCAAAAACGTCACTGAAAATGTACAAAGTTACACGATGGAATTTTAAGATTACTGTTTTGGTAGGAGCAAAGAGAGTAAGATCGATAACAGTACTCACACTGGGTTATACACTACTTAATCCTTAGGTCTGTTGGTATACAAGTTGAAATGACGATAACTCGGTGAAGTGTACCGGTTCACGAAATCGTATCATCTTAATGTCTGGGAATTGTTGTTTCAGAACCATGTCATGGATAACTCATGCTCACTCTCAGATCGAGCCGGGTACTTTCTCAAACAGCGTTAGATTATATATATATATATAGAGTGCGCTCGTGCGTGCGAAGGAAATAGGGATTTTCTTGTCATTGTACTATGGATAACAAATTCATATATATAGGATAGAGAGAAGGCAAGTATTGGAGCCCGTTAGGCCGGTACCTACACTGGCGTTCAAAATTAAAGCAAGGAACCGCTATTTCCCCGTATCTAATTCACATCATACAAACTGTCAACAGATGTTCGTACAATCGTCTTCTGCACGGTAAACGGCATTCCGGTCAGCGGACAACAACGTCAACGATGACGTCAGGGCACCTGTCAAACCGGGAGGTGATTACTGGGAAGTTCCACACCCACAAGCGCTGTGTATGCAGTCACCGACGGTGCACTATGGCACAGAGAAGACACCTACTAGACTCTGTTCGGCCATAAGAAGCACACAAGCAGGACAGTGGCAAACTGATGAGGCCCGATGGCTCAATGTGAATAGCTCTGTTTCTCGGATGTGGTAACAATTTATAGGGACCGAGACAGTACCCCAAAGACCAGGTCGGAGCCCACCACGTGTGATACCAGAAAGAGAGGGCCGTTATTTGGAGGTAATGGCGCGAGCATACAGCCTGAGCACTGCGCGGCAACTGGCATCTGACCTCGCACCGTCCGCCGGACATGTTGTATCGAGACAAACGTTGTCCACAAGACTTCGGCAGAGTCGCCTTTATTGTTGGAGACCTGCTGTATGTGTCTCTCTGATGCGTCTCCACAGAAGGGAACGTCTGAAGTGTAGTCAACATGCCACTTGGCCGGTCGAACAGTGTGCCAATGTTCTTTTCACAGATGACTTCCCATTTCGTATGGAGAGTGATTACGCATTCGCGTCTCGATTGAACGTGGAACACGATTTCGGGACCCAAAAATTATGGAAAGAGACCGATATCGAAGAGGATTATTATGTTGACCATATGAACACCTCTTCATGAATCGGCAAGGTTTAACAGCTGTCAGGTATCGAGACTAGGCCTTGGGACCTTACGTGCGGTTGTTGCTAGGTGGTGCGGGCCCTCATTTCGTATTGATGGACGATAATGATCAACTTTATAGAGCAAGGCGGATGATGTTTTTTTGGCAACGGAAGACATTGCACGCATGGCGTGGCCTGCTTGCTCTCGCGATGTGAAGCCAATAGAGCTGTCTGGGGTGCACTAGGAAGACGGATTGCATGACTTCAGTATCCACCAACCACTATCTAAGACTTGAGAGCAGCTGTCCGGGAAGAATGGGCGTTACTACCTCAACATGAGGTTGAAGACGTCATTCACAGCATGCCCCGTCGCTGTCAGGCCTGTATTGCTGTTAGAGGTGGTCGCACCCCATACTGAGCACATTAACCAGTTGTCGGAAAGTGTGTGCAAATCCGTGAAGTTGAAGTTGGAAAAAGAACACTTTTGTCTATCGTTATGCATATTGCAGTTGTTTCCGTTGTGTATTCTTTACATTGTTTCTACTTTAACATCACCTGTTTATACTGTTTAGTGGCAAAATAAACACATCCTAGCAAAATTTCCGTTTGTTGATTTAATTTTGGACACCAGTATATATTAAATAACGGCTATCTCGGTTCATGGTTGTTGGTCCCAATTGCAAGATGCTTCAGTAACAGCTTTCATGGGCAATAAAAATTTTGTGTTCAGTATTTCGCATAATTATCGACTGGATTTAAGAATTTTACTCATTAAGAAGTACATTCTTATCGTTAAAGGTGTAACACAAGACAAGCAAGCGCAACTACCTGTAGTATATTCATCCGATAGGAATGAGAACTCTTAGTGACCTGTGACAAACTTTACACATAATTTTAAAGCTAGACGAAACTTTCTCTCGCTGACAACCCACGCCCCACACGCACACACTCAAAATAATGAAAGGGAAAACAGTTTATCACTATTTTCGCTGTTCATATAGTAGAACTACTGTATCAGGCGTAGTCTTTTAATTTATTCCTTCTTTACTACTAACTTCGCAATCCATTTTTCAAACAGTATCCACATATACCACCGAACATACTCGCAAAATTATATATTTGTGTGACATAATTTAGCGTATATGACGTCATAAACATCGAGATGCGTGAAAGGCCAGCTTTTGCTGAAAATGGAGCGCAAATTGCGCTGACTGTTGTCATCTAGTGTTTGATAATGCGAGCATTTATAGTATTTTCCAAAAACCTTTTTTCATAGTTTCGAAACTTTCCTAAATTTTTCTTCGTTACATGTTTAAAATCTAACAATTAACACATCAATTCTTTAGTAAAGTAACCAGAAGTTTGTAGCTGTTTGTATATGGGAGTGCTATTCTTTAAAACATGGGGGTTATTGGTTTATTTCCAATTTATTAACAGCTGTACCAGACAAATCGGCTAGAGATAAGGAAAGTTCGCTAGGCTCTCTCAGATAGCGATGCAGTTCGTCGTTTATAAGTACATTTACTGTGTATAATTCAGCCGATACCAAATTAAATGTGTCGCTAAGTGGGTCCCAGACTAAAATCCGAAGGTCCGGGCTTCGTTCTTCGGCCGTTCTTAGAATTTCTTCTGTCTCGTATCGCTTCTTTCGTCTCTTTCATTGATTTGTAATTGAAAACTGCCGACTCACATGGTCTCTATAACTGCCAAAGTCACTTCTAGAATCGAAAGGATACAAAAGCATATTTGCCATCTCCAATAGGAAGACGCCTAGTTAACCACTGTGGCGTTTTTTACTTAATTTGTTGAATTAATAAATCTCACAAGAATTATGGGCAACTGTGAAATACTCGCTTAACCGACAATTCAATAGTTTTGTAGTAATAAACAGGATGACGGGTGAAATAAAATGAAAACGCAAAGCATCTGAGAGTAATGGGACAATTGAGTTATAATTCTGAAAAATCTGTTCTTTTCTCCAGGCGAGAAAGATTTGACCGGATTTCTGAGCATCCATGTCAGCATTACTTGCGACTGTTTAGAAAACTCCTCACTTCTTTCAGAAGAGTATTCCAGTATGTCAGCAATGCATCCTATATAGATTCCACATGAGAGTGCAGATCTTGTGTGTGATAAAGATGTTTTGGTCATTTTCAGTTTGACCTTGCAGCAACAGGATAGTCGTTAAATATTCATGCATTGTGAACCGAAGATTGCTAGATGACAAGTGTTGTCGAGTAACATCACAGTACTCAGTTGGACTTAGGTAAGCGACAGTGAAGGGACGTATTGAGTTGCAGTAGCAAGCAAGTTGACATCAGATTACTGTATTAATGTGCCATTTGGTGCACTTAATTATATATCAACACGCGGCAGTACTTCCACTATAAACCGGGCCGTGGCTGACGAGTGTCCATGACAGATTCAAAGTACCTGCAGATGCGGAAAGTTCAACCCTGCTGAAGGCGACGATGGACGAAGCAGCTGTTTTCGCAACTGAGAATCATGAAATTTATTTTGTACAGTTTAACGCATTACATACAGTATCTATTAAACTGGGCTTTTATTAGAGGATTTAGATTTGACAACGTAGTCGGATACAGAAAGAAATTTTGGAAAGATGAATTACTCAGTCACATTAAACTCAACAAATAGCATCATAGCTATATTTTTCACTTTTTAGGGTAGTTATAATGCGCCCCAGTAGTGTATTTACTTTTATCTCTGTGGGCATGTAACGACCGACTAGAAGATCTCCAATAAACTGCTTAGCACTCTCGTTCACGCGGTGTGAGTGCAGTGCGCTGGAAGTTATAAACATACAACGTTTGCCCTCCCAGTACGGTGCTACTGACTGTGAGTGAACCTAGATCATCTGAGACACGTGATATAAAAAAAGGGTGTGTAGCAGTTGCGGGGAATCGGAGAGAGGTTGGTTTGAGCACCATAATACTTTCCACATATAATTAGGAAAATATTACAGGTGTGCGTAAATACTGTAGTTATCCTTTCATTTGTACATACTAGTATAACCGAGTAAGGAGTTTGTCAAGTATCCCTAAATCATAAATACATATTAGCAGCACTAATTACGTTCGCCTTAACTGAATGAAGTGTTGATTCTATGCTAGTGCTCTATCTACCAATTTGAATTTGTAAGTGAGCAGACGTTCGATATTCATTGGCTGCACGTGTTTGTCGTAGTGGAGCTGCTCTTCGCGCCAAAATTCTTGCACCTGTTCAGCGGTACGATGCGTTAAAAGTCTGTGGACGGGGGGGTGGGAACCACCCGGTCAGTGGTGTGAAGGAAGATATGTTGGTGGGGAGGAAGGGGAGGGGGGGGGGGGCTGGGGAGGATGCTTTCCTTACCTGCAGCCAGGGTTGCCACTTGCTTCTTCAGATCAAACGAAGTCCCTAACTTCAACCGCACGCAGTTACAGGGTCGGCGGAACACGGTCACATGTCTCAAACAGTCATATTTTAGACTGCATATCTCTTATTAGAAGAGGGGTGCTGATACCGAATCTTGAATGCTGTATGTGTGATGGAGTTACACGGAGGACATACGTCGTTGCTTCCTTCGTAGAGTTTTAACCAGTGTTGGACAGATACATAACTCTATCATTTCTCCAAAATATGGCCGGGTATTTTTCTCGCGAAACGAGAAGCCGTGACGCGACTTCAATTCTATTGTGCCTATGTACTAAAAAAAGGTGTCACTGTCGGGGAAAGCCGAACGCATTTGAGTTCACTAGACCAGTAGGGTAAAGCACAACATTGCTGACCGAGTAGATATTCATGATTTTACTATTTAGTGGCGAGTGGTGAATTAGTGGAAGACAGGGAAAGAATGTGCGCTTACGGGGATGATCTACGGACACAGTACTTGTATACTGCGACGAAATGTACAGTTCTGTGTTTTCAGTGAAGATAGTATACAGTTTAGACCTGTAATGTATTTCAAAGATTAGAAGATTCGGATTTCACAAAACGAAGTGCTTAAAGTGCTATGAACACTTAAGACTAATAAGTCCCTTGTAGTAGGCGGTGTCAATACAGTATGTCTGAAATATGGTGCTGATATACTTGCGTAACTAACAACACGACTATTCAACAAAAGAAGATATGGTGATGAAATACGTAAGAAAATTTAGTTAGGTTATATTACTGCATATTTAAAAAAGGAAATCTCAAAATTTGCTCAAATTATCAAGGAATTTACGTTAGAATAGCGTTAATGAAAATCTTGGGGTGAGTTACAAACAGAGTGGAAGCTAATCCTGGAACACAAGTACAACAATATTGTGTCACAACTGGTAGATCATATGTAGATTACATTTTCACATGACGACAAATTTTGGAACATCACAGATGAAAATAAAAGTATTAATAGTTTTCATTATTTTGGATAAAGTACGTGATGCTGTTCCAAGCAATCTACTTAGGAAGTCATTAGATTTGGCAAATGTCGATGGCAAGGGCCTGTTGCAAAGATGTCCCATGTCACCGACATTATTTAAATTTATTTAGTTATTAGTCCAGGACGAGGTCTAGTAAATCTGGGAGATTGGGGTAGATATTATAGATGGAACATACCTACTCTATTTATTATTAGCTGACGTAGTACTGCTACATATGTAGTCGGTCAGCAATAGAATATAAAATCTATGGCCAGAAAATTAATTAACAAGAAACAAAATACGTTACTAGTGGTGTAGATAACTCAAATAGAACCGCACAAAACCAAAAAAAACAATATCTTTTTCTACCTGGGATCCATTTTAGAAAAATAGCGAAAATCACATGTTGAAATTACGCGCTGAGTCAAAAAAGCAATTATCCGAATAGGACGCAAAACGGTAGATGTGGTGTGCATGTACAAACAAGTGATTACAATTTCAGAAAAATTGATTAATTTATTCAAGAGAAAGAGATTCACAATCTGAGCAAGTCAATAACGCGGTCAACCTCTGGCCCTTGTGCAAGGGGTTATTCGGCTTGGCATTGATTGACAGAGTTGTTGGATGCCCTCATGACGAATATCGTGGAGAATTCTGTCCAATTAGTGCGTTAGATTGTCAAAATCCCCATTTGTTTGGGGAGCTTTTCCGTAATGCTCCAAAACGTTCTCAACTGGGGAGAGATCGGGCGACATTGTTGGCCAAGGTATGGTTTGGCAAGCAGGAAGATATGCAATAGAACTCTCGTCCTGTGCGGGGGGGCGGGGGGGGGGGAGATTATCTTGGTGAAATAAAAGTCAAGGATGGCTTGACATGAAGGGAACAACAAAACGGGTCGTAGAATATCATCGAAGTACCGCTGTGCTGTTCAAAATGGTTCAAATGGCTCTGAGCACTATGGGACTTAACATATGAGGTCATCAGTCCCCTAGACTTAGAACTACTTAAACCTAACTAACGTAAGGACATCACACACATCCATGCCCGAGGCAGGATTCGAACCCGCGACGGTAGCAGCAGCGCGGTTCCGGACTGAAGCGCCTAGAACCGCTCGGTCACAGCGGCCGGCCGCTGTACTGTAAGAGAGCCGCGGATGACAACCAAAGAGGTTCTGCTATGAAAAGAAATGGCACCTCAGACCATCACTCCTGGCTGGCTGGCCGCATGGCGGATAACAGTCGGTTTGGTATCCTGTCCGGGTCGTCTTCCAAACACATCTTTGCTGGCCATCGGAACTCAGTTCAAAGCGGTCCTCAGCTTTCGTGAGGATCTAACGCTCTAAGTGGAAAGAATTTGGTACGATATTCCTTACGGGGTCATCCAACAGCTCTGTCCATCAATGCTAAGGCGAATAACTAATTGCTTGCATAAGGACCAGAGGTGGACCTCGCGTTACTGACTTGATCGATTTGTGAATCTTTCTCTTGAATAAATCATTCCTTTTTCTGAAATTGTAATCACATAATGAATTTAAAAGAATATTAGTACCAAAATCATTTAATGGAACAACATTCATCTTTACATCAATTTTCATTATTCTGTTCATGTATATCACATGTACCGATTTGCGTCCGGTTCGGCTATTTCCTTCGTCTTGCGTGATTTTTGTCTTAGTGTAATAACAGGTTTGGTAACAGCCAGAAGGTCAGTGGGATGCTCAACTCAGTTGTACGGAGAAGAAGTGTGATGGGAAGATATAAAAGAACCATGTTCAAATTGATGTGAGAGAGTATAGTCTAGTGTGGATAAGAGACCTGGATAAATAACCCGAAACATATCAATAAGCTGAAATTATTGGAGATGGAGAAGTAGTGCAAGAATTTCAGTAAAGGAAAAAGTTAGGAACTAAGAAGTGTTAAAGAGAATGGAAGTCACAGATGGAATGTGTGTTGTGTTGGACAAGAGAAAGTCGCATAGGTATGGACGTGTATGAAGAATGGAAGTAATAAGAATTCCAAAACTTGTACTGCGATGGGGAGCTAAAGGATGAAGAAGAATAGGACAATTCATTTTACTATCTGTTTCCAAAATATACAGCGGTTAATGAGAAGACTTGTTGCAGAAGAAGAGGAGAAAATCGAAATGGAGAAACATCATGAAGAGACAACAATGAATACTGTAGTTGTGTGCTAATATGTTAATACTTGTGAGCTATTTTTCTACTGGAAAAAGCTCTATGTTGAGGAAATCTCAACAATAATAAATTTTCCTATGGAAACATAATGTGTTCAGGAAATTTAATAGAATCATCGGATGACTTTCGACTGTTCGGTTCTTACTGCTATTGACGTATCATTTACAATTTTTTTTGGTATCTTGGTAACAGAACTGGTTGCATTAAAAGTGCAAAATGTTCACAACGAGGTTAATTATAATAGACGATGTGAGGAGCGCTTTATACTTAACGCTTTTCAATCGTTATTTTCATTTAGCAGCTTTGATGTTTGGAGAGTGGAGGAGCGAGTGAAAGTTGTAGAAGTGTACAAACTCAGTATTATGAGGAGTAAATTTCGTAGAACGTTTGATGTAACAAGTAAATGTGGGATGAAGAGTTTTACACAGTGGTAAGGACAGAAAGAAATATAAAGCAGCATCGATCCATCTGATGGTTCCTAAAACGTAAAAATAAATCCACAATCAGTTGCGCGCGCGCAGTGTTCAATATTCGGGAGAAGTGGGGCAAACACCGACCGGTGGGGTTCGATAATAAGAAAACCCACTGACGCTGTCATAGCAGGGGTGACACATGTCAAAACCACGGCTTTGTAGCAAGATAAACGCTCAGTAGTTGCACAGCATAGCGACTCTGGCTTACTTGTTTTCTGTCTGTAAACGGGGAGGAGAGAGTTTCGCACGTATGCTACTTGATGGAATTTATATTTTCTTATCGCTTTACTGAATAGAATAGGGAAGAAGAGGAATTTGTGGCTCAATTTGATTAGAAGAGGGTATCGGTTGGTAGGACATGTTCTGAGGAATCAAGGGATCACCAATTTAGTATTGGGGGTAAAAATCGTAGAGAGAGACCAAGAGCTGAATACACTAAGCAGATTCAGAAAGGTGTATAGTGCAGTAGATACTGGGAGATGAACAAGCTTGCACAGGATAGAGTAGCATGGGGAGCTGTATCAACCCAGTCTCTGGGCTGAAGACAACACCACCACATCTTTTTCCATATTTAATCGTTGCCCTTATTAACGACATGAACAGTCAATCATCTTTGACCGCAGACAAATGTGTAAAAATGTCAGGTAGTGCTGGAACTGAGTTTAATGAGAGGCGCTGTGGGCAGAATGGTGTCTGCTAGCGGCTTAACGGTCTCGCTGGTTCCCGGGAAGGAGGGAACAAGTGTAGGGGCTGGGTCCGCCCTACGTGAGAACAAAGGTGCGGCCCAACAGGTTAGGAGGGCTCGTGCTACCTGCTACCTGCACAGCTCAGGGCTCATCACAAAACTCCTCGCTGTCTATAGTCTGTCGGTAAACTGAGGAGCGAGTCCCCACTCTGCCAACCCGGCTACGTCACGACGCGCTTCTACGGGCTATTTCACAACGTAGTACCGGCCCTGCCGCGGCGCGCGTTTTAAATCTGTGGCGAAGCCGTGTGTAGATACGTCTCGGCTGCGTTTATTTTTAGAAAAATGCATTAAGACCATTAGGAATACAATAAGCTTAGTTTCTTCCGTAGCGCAACATTATACAGTAAATAATATTAACATAAGAACGGAAGTCAGGATTCTGCTACAAACATAGAATCAAATGCTTGTTCATGTTAATGTATATTCCTCTATTTCTATTCGTAAAACCCCGAACCCCATATAATGCAACCAGTATGTAGAATTTAAGGCTTGTTCTTACTTTGTGTTTCTACTAAAAGGTGGAAGTTTTCTTTGAAGGACTGCCCCGAAACTTAACAATTCTTGCAACGCGAAGAGTATTTAAAAGGTAAGCAGAAATTTATAATTTTATGTGTTGTACTAGTCCGATCTGCACTACTTTTTTGTCACTGTCTTCGTAAACATGCCTCAAAAGTATGTGTTCAATGTGGTGCATATTGGGTATTTACTGTGTTGTCAGCTGTCAGAAAGGATACGTGTGTTTTGGTAGCTTCAACGACTATTTGTTTTCTTTACAAATAAATTAGAGAATCTGTATTAAATATTGTTATAAGAGTGGAATAAAGTGTATGAAATTTTTAGAAATGGTAAATATTGCTTTTGGTGAGCATGTTACGAGTAAACCAAAGGCAGACAAGTGATGTAAACATTTCAAAGCAGGACTTTAAGGACAGCGGTTTTACTTGCATGGATGAGATTAAAAATGCATAATTAAGAGACCTATAAACTATCCCGAAGAAACAGTTCGTGAAGTGTTTCGGGAATTAGAAAAAGCACTGGTATAAGCGTATAGTATGTAATGGGGAACGTTTTGAAACGGATAAAGTCGCTGTAGATTAACAAATAAAGTTATTACCATAAAATAAAAATTGATATGTGAACGAACCTCGTATGTCAAGCTTCTTTCTCAAAAGTCCAGAATCGGTGTACATGATTCCAAGGAATTTTCAGCAGCGTTTAGAATAGCTATTGCACACATGTTTTAAGCAATATGTCTTACAATAAGGTGAATAGTGACCGAGATAGAGATTTAGTGTTCCTTAAGCATCAAAGGTTGTACGTTACTTTGAAACTGTCTATAACGATGGGTTCCCTCCTAAAATTATTAGTTTTCCTTCGTGGCGATTCCAGTGAATCATGCAGCTTATTTTTCCATTCCTTACTTACGCGTCCTATTAGGTGAGGCTGACGGTTGTATAAACTGCAGCACTTTGATTGGGACTGGTAATATCAGTCAACAGTTCTTTTTGGGTCGCCTCTTTAATACACGCTGTAATGACATTAGAGACGATCGAACGCTCATTACTCCCCAAATACCTCCTCTTCTTCGTATTCTGCACATTGTCTTGCAATGCTACACGATCATTCATTACTTCCAGATATCAAAGTACATCGGTAAGTATACAAAGTTAACTCACTGACACTGGCAACTAAGATCCCACGAACAGAAACGACGTATATCACTGCACGCCGATCTACACCGCTAGACAGGTAACGGGCAACAGATTTTGGGTGCCCCTGTAGATCGGAGGCAGCGTTCTTCCGGGAAAGGCCACTTCCCCACCAAAAGCGCTGGTCGCTCTTGAGTTTACAGACAGACTATACCCGGCATCGCTGAGCAAACTGAGGGTATTTGCTCATTTCAGAAAATACAAGCACCACTTGAGTGGTACCTCTGACGCTGCACAACATACAGGAAGCACAAAACAAAAACATGTATCGACGGAGAAGGCTGGGTACTCCCACCACTCAGTACTGACACGGATTATACAAAAGAATGAAATGAAAGGGTTCTAGAGGCCATCACAAGTTCAATAATATTGTCAAACTGTCAATATATTGACTGTCTGAGGGCGCGTATTGACTTGTTGTTCTATACTAGAAACATTGGTGAGCAGTATTGATGGACCTCAAAATGTTCTGTGTATTGTCAATACGTACTTAACGCGTGAGGTAAAAAATTGGCGGTTTGACGATATTCTCCATTCAGATATTGACAGAGCTTCAGGAACCAGCCACATGGCATTAATGTGCACTGTTTATTTTTTTCAATTCGCCGTTGTGTGTATCATACCTCAGTCAGTTTTTTAGGTGTCTTTTAACATAAGAGAAGTTTAAAGTCATGGACTGTGCGGCTGGTCCTGGCGGAAGTTCGAGTCCTCCCTCGGGGATGGTTGTGTGTGTTTGTCCTTAGGATAATTTAGGTTAAGTAGTGTGTAAGCTTACGGACTGATGACCTTAGCAATTAAGTCCCATAAGATTTCACACACATTTGAACATTTAGAAGTTTAATAGGCCTATACAAGGATAATCATATGTGCGACTTCAGAATGGTTAACGTAGGATTCTCTATGACATGACTTACTTCATTAATTTGAAAATATACTATAGACTGTTGTGTTACATAGCAGTTCTGACGTAGCAGACACATAGCAGCTTTCAACAACGCCCGCATTTCGAAAATACGTCATATATCTACAATGAGTAGTAAGAAATCCGCAAAATCATGTCAGTTTTACCAAATTATTACAAAACGTAAAAAAAAAAGTTTGACGTTAATTGCCTGAACAGGTCTGTGCTAGGCAATAAAATTGGTTCACAGATTTCCATAGAATTTTACTAATTGTTTCAAATGAAAAACAGTCCACAGTTGCACCAATTATGTTTATACTAAAGATTTAGTATAAACATAATTGGTGCAACTGTGGACTGTTTTTCATTTGAAACAATTTCGTAACGGTTGCTGGTGTTGCTGCCATGATGAAAATAATAATTTACTAATTGTGTTGCTGATATTACAAAACTAAACTTCGAGCGTTAGAATGACTCGTCGGCAACCTAATCTCTTGTCAAATGCGATTGCCTCTTTCCTTAACGTATTTTGCTTCTCTGTTGTATCTCGTACCAACACGAATAACTTGTTGTACGATGCAGAACTAATCGGAAAATAATTTATGAAAACTTTCGGCTCCGTGTTTCTGGTTTCAGTCAGTAAATTAACATGTGATCAGTCGCTCTTATTTTCAACCAATCTCTTTTTCATTGTTTTCTGTTGCTTGCAGGTTGTAGCTAATATATGTGCAACACACGTTTTCTTTTGGCTGTTCGACATCTTAACCTTGTAAAATTTCCTTGTCAACTGACAATTTTTGTCGATGTTATTGATAGTGTGAGGTCGCTTCAATATATTTATGGTTTGACAAATTAGTATCGTCAATAAATATTCAACTTGTGCAGGCCCCCTTTGGTTTCCGGAGAACTATAACAACTAGAGACAAGAGAGCCAATACTTACCCCACGACTTACCGTTGAAAGACTGAAATAGGGCAAAACTGCGTTTAATGTACTTGTAGATCTATGGGTAGTTTTTAACGGTGTTGATTGGCATGAAATTCTGAGAGTAACAGGAATAAAATATAGGAAGCGGAAAGTAACTTGTACAGAAACGGCCAGCAGTTAAAAGAATCTAAGAACATGACAGGAACGCTAATTAAACTTCAGAGGTAAAAAAATAAGAAAGCTCCGAGACTTGGCGATGACATTGTAATTCTGTCAAGAACGGGAAAAAGCTTGGAAGTTTAGTTGAACAGAATGTGGAGTGTCGTGAAAATAGGTTGTAAGATTAATATCCACAAAAGTAAAGAAAGGGCAATGTGGAATCGAGTCGAGGATTAGGGTTTGTAACACTAAAAGTGGCTCATAAGTTTTACTAATTGACCAGCAGACGTAGACATCAATAATACGCAGAATGGCAATTGCAAGAAAAGCAGTTCTGTGAAATAGAAATTTGTTAAGTTCGAATATAAATTAAAATATTAGGAAGTATTATTTATCTGGAGTGTAGCCTTATACGGAAGTGAAACGTCGGCAATAAGCAGTTCAGACAAGAAGAGAATAGAAGCTTCAGAAACAAGGTGATACAGGAAAATTCTGAAGATTACTTGGGTAGGTTGTATGACTAATGAGGAGATATTCAGTCGAATTTGCGAGAAAAGAATTTTCGTGATGCATAACGTGACGGTTGATATGATACGTCCTGAGGCATCAAGGAATCTTCAGTTTGGTAGTAGAGACAAGTGTGGCGTACTACTTTGCATTCATAGATATAAAATCGTTTCCTATGTAAAAAGAAACTAAAGGAAAACTTGCAAAACAAACATCAGGCGTCTGGGAGTTTTGGAAGGTATCTGCATCTAACAGGGCAACGATCAGGCGCGCACGATAAAGCGGTTCGTGTCGGTAACCTGACCATCGGCTCTACAGTCTCCTTGTGGCAGTCCCTTGTCGAGCATGTATAATGTGAACGCGACAGCTGTCTCTGGAAGCGTCGCGTAAAGGAGACCGCATATAGGACGCTGGTGCGACCTATTCTTGAGTACTGCTCGAATGTTTGGGATCTGTACCAGGTCGGATAGAAGGAAGACAGCGAAACAAGGCAGAGGCAGGCTGCAAAACTTTTTACCGGTAGGTTCGAACAACTTGTGTTACGGAGATGCTTAGGGGACTGAAATGAGAATCCCTGGAGGGAAGGCGACATTCTTTTTGGGAAACACTAGTGAGAAAATTCTGAGAGCCGACATTTGAAGCTGACTGCCGAATCATTCTACTGCCACCAACATACAATGCGCTTAAGGTCCACGAAGATAAATTACGAGAAATTAGGGTTCATATGGAGGCATATAGACAGTCGTCGTCCCTCGCTCTGCTTGCGAGTGGAACAGGAAAGGAAATGATTAGTAGTGGTAGAGGACATCCTATGTCAGACACCATACGGTGGCTTGCCAAGTATCTATGGAGATGTAGATGTAGCAAAATGCTGATGTTACGACGTATACTTTCCTTTTGGAAGAGCACACAGATTGTTGCCCAGCTAAAGATTACCCCCTCCGCCTGCACGGACACACTTCGGCGATTATCGCTTTCCGTCGTCCTACCAATATCGATTTGTATACCTGTTCAGCGTAGTAGAGTACAGTCACCCTGCACACATCTGTTTTTCCAAAACTTTTGTTCATATTTGAATGACGACAACTTTCTTATTCAACGGGATTCGCACCTGCGGCTGCCGAGTCTCAGACATAGTGACCTTGCAGCCAGGCGAGAGACGTGACTGCCCGTGCACTGCAATATCGTATTTATCCGCCGACACCAGGCAAGCGACTTTCAATTAAAGTGCCTCCCCTGTACGGGAATATACACAATGAGTGTACAAGTAGACGCATGATTGACGAAATATGGAAATTTGGGTCTGCCGATGGCATCCTCGAATAACCTTATGATTAAGCTACCGTGATCCAGCGCTCTCGATCCGGCACAGATTTTCATTGTCGCCATTCCACTGTACAATTGATGGTTGTTCATATTCGCTACTGCGAATTCATGCCGAGCGGACAGGAAGTCATTAAGAGTTGCTGATGTAAAGTCTCACAGGACTTTCACATCGAATGGCAAATGGGGCCCCTTGAATCGACGGCGTCCCCGTATCGGCAGTAGCTGCCCGTCTGGCCAAGCCAAAAATTTGCAGCTGCTGCCTTCCCTGGCTCCCCACGGCAGTGTTGTGTTACTTAAATCACAGCACACTCGTTGCACTGTGTGCTTGGTTGAAGAGGGCGCTAGTGCACTGGGGCGCCACTGCAGCCATACTAGCAGCGTCTGACAGCATGAGTCGCCAGACATATTTCTTCAGCTTGAGCTCAGTATCGAAATGAAGAAGAACTGGTAACTGAAAAAGTGGTAGTTCTGCGTGCATTCCTTCACTGCTGATTGTTACGTAAATGGGTTATTTCACTGGAGGAAAACAACGCGCTAAGAACATTCTAGCCGGAAAAAACGATTTTTCAGGACGATAAGGTGTAATCAGTAGCTCATTATGTCTTGTCTGCAGTAATTTTTACAGTTTTAGTTATAACTGCAACGTATAGAAAGAAGTTGTTTTTCAGTTTTTACATCAAAAGCACTTTACAATAAACCTAAATTCTATAATACACATATTTGAGACAAAAAGTAGGAGACCTCCCTCATTTGTTTACACGTCTTATTTCTTAAAATAACTCTCCCGGGTCTGGTGTATCGGATGTATCTGATGTAGTTCATTAAAATTAGGAAATTTCAGAAGAAGGAAACAAAATTTTATTGTTTAAATGAAACATGTTGTTGTCATCAGTCCTGAGACTGGTTTGATGCACCTCTCCATGCTACTCTATCTTGTGCAAGCTTCTTCATCTCCCAGTACCTACTGCAGCCTACATACTTCTGAATCTGCTTAGTATATTCATCTCTTGGTCTCCCTCTTCGATTTTTACCCTCCACGCAACCCTCCAATACCAAATTGGTGATCCCTTGATGCCTCAGAACATGTCCCACCAACCGATTCCTCCTTCTGGTCAAGTTGTGCCACAAACTTCTCCCCAATCCTATTCAATGCTTCCTCATTAGTTATGTGATCTACCCATCTAATCTTCAGCATTCTTCTGTAGCACCACATTTCGAAAGCTTCTATTCTCTTCTTGTCCAAACTGTTTATTGTCCATGTTTCACTTCCATACATGGCTACACTCCATATAAATACTTTTAGAAATGAATTCCTGACACTTAAATCTATACTCGATGTTAACAAATTTCTCTTCTTCAGAAGCGTTTTCCTTGACATTGCCAGTCTACATTTTATATCCTCTCTACTTCGACCATCATCAGTTATTTTGCTCCCCAAATAGCAAAACTCCTTTACTACTTTAAGTGTCTCATTTCCTAATCTAATTTCCTCAGCATTACCCGACTTAATTTGACTACATTCCATTATCCTCGTTTTGCTTTTGGTGATGTTCATCTTATATCCTCCTTTCAAGACACTGTCCAATCCATTCAACTGCTCTTCCAAGTCCTTTGCTGACTGACAGAATTACAATGTCAAACCTCATAGTTTTTATTTCTTCTCCGTGGATTTTAATACTTACTCCGAACTTTTCCTTTTGTTTCCTTTACTGTTTAAATTAAGAGAGATGATGATTGCATCTGACCGTAACCAGAGGTCAAAATAATAAGGAATTGTAAGTAGCAGCATAAGACAGACATGGTATGACCTCCTTTAGAAGACAAAGAAGGTGGAGATTATAGAAGAAAGCGAGCTGGCATCTATATTCAGTAGATGTAATGTGACTAGAAATATCAGCGTATTTCACTGGCTTTGAAACACGCGAGAAAAGATCGCACGGTTTGAAACATGAAGACGTACACCGAAAGTGAAACCAGGTAACGTAAACTGATATTTAAAATGCTGCCACTGGAGACCGTGATACAGCTATATGAAAAGTTCTGTCACTGATATATATATATATATATATATATATATATATATATATATATATATATATATATATATATATATATTAGTTTCCCGCAGATTGAGTTCGAATACACATGTAATTTGTCTCTTAAAAGAGACATACAAAGTCAAAAGATTGTGGTGCCATCATCTCAAGATAGGCGATGCGTGATATATAATTAAAAGTTTTATTTCATTGACTTATCAATTAAAACGGCTTTCCACACTGAAACAATTGTTATTCGTTGACTGGCTACATTAGGCGACTGATTGACAGAAATATGGATATCGACATCTAGTGTACTCCTAGCACTATTACAAGTTACAATTTCGTCTGGTTTGCTTATCTACCAAAGATAAAGAATTCATCCGGCTTTGGGAATTTCTGTATTTTGCCGATAGTGATCTGTTAACACCCTTATCACAGTCGATAGCGATCAGTTAAAACCTTTAGCGAGAATTGCAATCCTAAGTTTATCTCCAAAAAGGCGACTCCTCGTTAGATTAGGCTGGAGGCTATTGG
This sequence comes from Schistocerca gregaria, assembly GCF_023897955.1. Taxonomy (NCBI): domain Eukaryota; kingdom Metazoa; phylum Arthropoda; class Insecta; order Orthoptera; family Acrididae; genus Schistocerca; species Schistocerca gregaria. The sequence goes on along the minus strand of NC_064920.1, from coordinate 833,047,363 downwards.
AAAGAATCCACATTTACATTTACGTCTGTGAACGAAAAATGTTCGGGGTGTTAGGTGCTTCGTGTTCCACTCGGACATCTCCACCAACAATCAACGTTTCGATTCCTCTTCTGGAATCTTCGGCAGGAATCATCGTGTGTCCGCCGTTTGCTGAGCAGAGCGGTCGTAGCCGTAGTTGTTGTCAGATGAGTTGTAAGAGGAACATGAAGCGATGTAATCTTACAGAATATTTCACCTCCTAGCCGACCGTTGTGGCCAGGCGGTTCTAGGCGCTACAGACTGGAACCGCGCGATCGCTACGGTCGCAGGTTCGAATCCTGCCTCGGGCATGGGTGTGTGTGATGTCCTCAAGTTAGTTAGGTTTAAGTAGTTCTAAGTTCTAGGGTACTGATGACCTTGGAAGTTAATTCCCATAGTGCTCAGAGCCATTTTTCACCTCCTATGACCACGGAAACGAAAGCGTAAAGGCTTGTGTATTTACGTGTGTACTCTGCGAATTATTGAGAAATGCATTACAGTGGTTATTTTTATCCCACCACATACAAAGGTTTATGTTTTGAATTCATTATAGGTGCGTAGGAAGAGTGAGTGACTGTAATTCTTTGTGGGAACTGTAGTTTTAGATTATTTCATATGTATAATCTATACATGATTAACTGCCGCAAAATTATATTCGTATTTTCTATCACTAAATATGTTTTCTGAGGTTCTCATGGGATGTGCAATGTGTTCCTTCGAGTGTCGGCGGGATAAAAGTTTTCACTATTACTGTTAAACTCTCTCCCCAGTCATATATACCTGTGACCCATCTTTGTAAGTACTCGATACATCATGTTAGTTTGCTATGAGCGGGGCTCTATACACTTTAACAGTATTCAATTATGAACTGTATAACCTCCTCAGTATTCGGATTGGATTTTATGAATGGAAGATTTATATTTTTGGTCATTATATTGTTCTGGGCCAAAATAAGACTAAAAAATTAAATTTTCGAACCATCGTGCTTATCACTTCTGTGGTGCTAAGGATATTATGGGTGAAGAGCGCGAATCAGTTTTTACAGCATTGATATTTTCGGTAATCTTTCTGATTTCCACGGGGAAGATAATTATGTTTCAGGTATATTATAAAGCTTGAATTCGAAATATATTCTAGGGCTCTATTAGAAATATATGTGATATAGGACAGTAGTTTTATGGATCTGTTCCACTTTCTGTTCTCTAGATTGGTGGTGTCACCTATATTCTTTTCTAGTCGCACCTTTCTGCTCATTGTATCTGTAGTAAAATGTGACCAAGACGGAAATAAATTCACTTGCAAAACCTACAGAATTTGACGCGGACTCTATCGGATCCTTGGGCCTTACTGAGTTTTAACAATTAAAGCTGCTTTTCAACTTCGTGGGAACTGATTTCTGTTTCACTCTTCTCAGTAACCGTGTATTCGAATCTTTATCTGCTTGTAAAAAAATGTAGCTTTCGTGGTTAACTTGACCATTCATGCAGTTCTTTGTACCTTGCGTATTATATTGGACTTTCATTTTTGTTTTCTTACAGTATTCGAAATGGAGTTCCATTCTATTGCTTTCTCTGTTAAGCATCTCAACTTCACTTCGAGAAGTTTCTTCCAGTATTCCGTAATGAGAGCTGAATCGATTATTTTTGCAGTTGAGTTAAATATTTTACACTACCACTCCGCATTATGAGAAAAAATTTTTGGTCTCAAAAAAGTTTCAGTTCGACTATCTCCATTCCCATGAAGTCATGCAATCCTCCGAAATTGTGTCCCTTCTCACATTTCTGTTTGGATGCTCCATTTTTCTTTCAGAGTAAAGATTATGTTAGGCGTATTCTTGATGTTCCAGGGAGTATGAACGCGTTTTCTCGCAAGAGCCACTCTCAAAGCCGCATTGTCAGTTGCTCAAAGAATTCAGTTTTGTTTACTGATCCTAAGTAATGATGCCTGTGAACCTTCACATGACTGGATTCAGTATGATAACAGGCAAGTAATAACGCGAGTGTAGAACAGAAAAGAGAGGAAACTCGGCGAATTGTACAACGGCGCTGTCGAACGATTGCAACCTGCATGTTATGAAAGTTTTCGTTATCTTTTCCGACCTATGAACGAAGTTTCAGTTGTGTTTCTATAACGGAGACGGCTTGTTCGTTGCGCTGTTGTTTGTGTTGTTATGGAAATGAACAGCAGGAAAAAAGTAGGTGCACTGTCTACTCGTCTCGATTATCACTGTGATGGACGTGAAGTTCAAATTTCCCACTGTGACCAGTTTATTATGTACTAAATTCATAACATGCTACGAATTGAACCGAGGCTTAGGTCATTGTCTGCTGGAATTGTAATCGATGACTTGGGTACCAGCAGCTAGTCCTTTGCCGGCCAAATGATGGGTGTGGAAATTTTTTCCGACACTAGGATTGAATTCTGCTACATAATGCGTATGAACTATACAGACGACCGAAGCGAGTGTTTGCGAAATACAGCAGGGAACGCGAAACCGCTTCCGCTGCTGCGTGCAACCGCAGAAATTGCGGGGTTTTCGTTGATATGAGGGAAGTGTGGAAGGAGAAACTCCTACCCCAAGACTGCTGTCGCTTATCAGTTGTCCTATACTTACTCTCAAAGTCGTCTAAGTTTACAGATGTTTCAATACTTCAGTCCACTACGTAATAAAAATAGTGTCTATAATTCGAAGAGAAAAAAATTAATTTATTTCTGTATGTTACTTTAAAAAGGTAGCAATGAACATTCTGAGTTACTTTTCAAAGTACTTTAACTAGTAATTTTCTAATTTTACGTGTAGCCGCAATTGACACGGAGGTTATCAGTTCTCATCTCACGCAACTTTCTTTAGTTTCTATTTCTTTTGTTTTTGTATTCAGTCAAAAAATCGCAAATTATGTGACTGGAAGAAAAGATAAGTCCATACCACGTGTAAAAGAAAAAATATTGTGTCCTCAAAAGCGTAATGGGGCTTATGGTTGGATTGCCCCAATACGGCTTTGAGAACAAGACTAAATTCAGGTGCGATCTGATCGTAACGAAATGCGTTTTTAGAAGTTTCGTGTGGACAAGTACTTCATCTTAGCCGTGACGGGAACGATTACTACCATCCCAAAAATTCAGTGCTAAAGAATGCCACCTCCAGTCACAAAACGCAAATCATTTCGAACCCTGTAGCTTCAGCCCCAATACACTGAAACAATCATACCCATGCGTTACTTTCAGTTCGCTACTGACATGCGCAAGATGTGCGACACAGTAAGGCGCGTACAAGAATGTCTGTCACTGTCGAGTCCTTAGAGTAGGAACACCTATGGAGAGGTCATTCAGATGCATAGAGCAGAAATTTTGCCTCACAGACGTATTGTTCAAAAGTACTATGGACTTTATAGCGTTCCGTAAGTATCTTCTTCTACTTGCATTTATTTGGAATGAACTTCGTTTACGGCTTTAAACAGAGAAATGCAAAGTCGTTGTTAGCGACAAGTGTCACAGCCCATATTTCACTTCTTTTTGCTACAGGAACAGAAGGGATATTCACAGCTGTTTTTAGCTATTATACGGCAATTATTTTATTGTCGAGTCTCTTGTTGTATGCTGCGGCAGCATTGCGAAATGGTATCCTGTGTAGGTCAAAATGAGAATGTCCCGGAAATACGTCTAATTTGGAGCTATTACATGGAGCAACTTAGCGATTTATCACAATCTGAAATATTTTTAGAGACGAAATTCTTCCGTTTCTCTTTCCTGGTGCCATATCTTTAGTCTTCATTCACATTTTCTGGAACTAAATTATTGATCGTACATATTAATTTCCTATGATATTTATACAGTGCAGACTTTGTCGGCCGGTATTAACTTCACTTAAAACTTCTGTGCTGATAGGCCGTGGTCGTTATACAAACTTTCCCCTGACGTTTCGTCTCCGGCTGGAGGGGAAATCCTCGAATGCTACACCGCGTGTACATAAAATTCCTTGTTGTAGGCTATTTTATTTTGGCACCACGAAAAGAAATGTTAAGACTCGTTTAATGGAACATACGAGGAAATGCCGTCCACAAATATCGGCCGTAGCAGAACATGTGTACCAAGATGGTAATCATGAAATAAAATTCAGTGAGACGAGCCTTATATCGAAAACATCGCATTATCATGCGCGCATGTATAGAGGGGCTATTGAGATTTATAAACACAAAAAAAATTTTAATAGAAAAGATGGTGTCAAATACATAATATGTGGATGTCATTATTTTCAATCGAGAATGTTGGCACTACAAGTCGCGTTGGCGCAGTCACGTGATGGACTGCGCGCCCTCTATATTGCCTATATATCCGGCGCTCTCTCGAGTTCTAATTGCAGTTCGCCGTTTCGCATCCGAGGACGTCTCCCGTAGGAGGAGAAGAAACGCCAGGTGAAAGTCTTACATATCGACCACGGGCCGTCAGACAGGAAGCTTTAAATTCCATATGATATTGATATTAGCTACTATATACAGTGTCATACTGCTACCACTGTTTTAAACACAGTGGTTTGGAGATTTGTTTTATCTGGAGGTCATAGTGGTGTGCGGACGGCAACTGGAGCCTTCGGTACGAGCCGCGTAGACAGCCTCCTGGTAGAAGCTGGTTTACCATCACTGTAGGCGAGACACCAGCAACTCTAAGCTAACCAAGCAGCACAGTGTGACGCATGCCTACCCCTTCATGTTACCTGACTCTTTTTCACAGCCAGCAGTTAACACTACGGATCGCCCAAAAATGTTTGAATCTCCTGGGATACGATTGAAGGGTCTGTGTAAGGATTGCAAACTGTCTCTCTTGTTTGTCTACACAGTTTCCTCACGATGCCCCCGTCTGACGGACCTCTCCTGTGGCCATAAGGAAAATGTTGGCTGCACCATTCTTAGTTTTCCGTTCCGTTTTCATTAACTACACCACTTCGACATGCATCTCTACAGACGGGGGGACTGATGACCTTAGCTGTTTAGTCCCCCTTAAACTTCCCAACAACCACCACCTCTACAGACGGAGCCAAAGTCCACGACAGTGGTAGCTACGTGTTTGTGCAGAAAGGGATACGAGAAGTATTCTCATCTGAGAGCATGCCGTGTACACACTACAGAGTTGGTCACCATGTAACGGGCTTTGCAAAACATTGAAAAACTCCCAGAAAAGACTTCGTAGTTTTTAGCTCCCATCAACTGCTTGCAATGCACATTTCAGTGGTACCCCAAAAAGTTTTTGCTCGCTAACACTCAACACCCAACAGCGCCAGAACCACAGTAACATTCATCTGAACACCAAGCCTCATTTCGGGAAATGAACTCGCTGACAAATTAGCTAAAGAAGCGACCACGTAAGACAAACTTGAACTTGGAGAACCGGGCACAAACATACGACTGCAAGTGCGATATCAAATTTTTAAAACCTAGGATGTGGAATGGCAGGCTACCACGACCCTCAATAAGCTGAGAGCAATGTAGGGGCCTACCAAGGCGTGGTATGCACATCCCCAGGCGTCTGTGTATTGACCACACCAGACTTAGCAACGAGCTCCTTTTACGCAGAGAAGTCTCCCCTCGATGGAGCTGTGGTGGTCAACTCACGACAGCCCATATTTTCCCAGTGTGTACCCTGCTGCCCAATCTGAGACGAGCCATCGACTTGTCTGCCTTCCTACCACAGATGCGGACGGTGGGATAGCAGCTGAAATGTCATACATTTCCTGAGTGGACTTTATAACGCCTTCAATGTCAGGGGTAGATATATAGGGGGAGGGGCGGATTTCGCTGCGGCCTGTGTCCCGAGTGGCCTCAGTGTACTTTCTGCCTCTGCACTGTCGTGCAGTCTTAAACTTACATGTACGTATTCGGCCAAAGCGTTATTGGCTATCTAGATTTCATCTCTCTTTTAACCATCTCACTTAAATCACTGTCACGCATATTTTCGACTACGGTGACAAGGCCACAGACCCAGGAGCTCACGATGCTCCATCATTGAACACGAATTTCCAGTGAAAGAGGGACTGATGAAAAATATGTTTAAACCTTTCAGACCCGAATTTTTTTTTTTGGAGGAAAGAAAATATTTTTGTGGTAGTGCTCTTAGGTGATTCTTGAATGATTTTACATGCAAGATTTATACAGAAATAAGTACCCTTTCTCAAAATATACTTTGCACATTTTACAGACTTTAATAACTAACTGCGAACTATAATAGTAATAAATAGTAAAATGATAATTCAATAATTACCATGCAAAATACCAATATTCAATTATACAGTGGAATACTGCGAACCAACCACATTCGTGTATTCTGGCGACCATGAGCTGCTGCACAATGTTACGTTGACTTGCTGGTACTTACGTAGTGATGTCCGACAGCTGGTAGAATTTACGCATGATGAAAATATTAAACATTCACAAATGTGTACCTCAGGTTTCCATTGGGGGAAAAATACTTCTGTTGCAACGAAGACACAATTAAAGTTAATGTACACAATTTTAGCCAAAGGGTTTGAAGGGTTAACAGCTTTAAACCCGTATCATCGTCAGAATGTGAAGGTAATGTCTCAGACTGTTATATAGAAAGCTTACCTGCGGGCGAAAACTACTCGAAATGCGTACAAATTTATTGAGGTGGCTGGGAACATACTCCCTTACTATAGAATTTATCTAGCACTCATCTCATAAATACGTTGTCACACCGTCACTTATATTGGCCCCCGATATTATCTGTGTTTATTAGACGACGCCTCGTAATTTTCAACACACAAAGCGGCTCGTTTAGCTAGGGTAGCTGGAATTAGACCTGTTGTGGTACGTATGACGCAGCCTGTTTCGATGTGCATCTTTAGCAGAAACGAGTATTGACCATTCCAGTTCCTAAGCAATAAATGTACACTACTGGCCATTAAAATTGCTACACCAAGAAGAAATGCAGACGGTAAACGGGTATTCATTGGACAAATATACTATACTAGAACCAATCAATACCTAGAACAACCACCTCTTGCCATAATAACGGCCTTGATATGCCTAGGCATTGAGTCAAACAGAACTTGGATGCGTGTACAGGTACACCTGCCCATGCAGCTTCAACACGATACCACAGTTCATCAAGAGTATTGTGACAAGCCAGTTGCTCGGCCACCATTGACCAGACGTTTTCAATTGGTGAGAGATCTGGAGAATGTGCTGGCCAGGGTAGCAGTCGAACATTTTCTGTATCCAGAAAGGCCCGTACAGGACCTGCAACATGCGGTCGGGCATTATCCTGCTGAAATGTAGGGTCTCGCAGGCATCGAATGAAGGATGGAGCCACGGGTCGTAACACATCTGAAATGTAACGTCCAACTGTTCAAAGTGCCTTCAATGCGAACGTTCCCATCTGTTCATTCAGGGATCGAGAAGTGACTGTACAATACGTTACAGCCATGCGGATAAGATTCCTGCCATCTCGACTGCTTGTGTTACGAGGCCGTTGGGATCCAGCACGGCGTTCCGTATTACCCTCCTGAACCCACCGAGTCCATGTTCTGCTAACAGTCATTGGATCTCGACCAACGCGAGCAGCAATGTCGCGATACGATAAACCGCAATCGCGATAGGCTACAATCCGACCTTTATCAAAGTCGGAAACGTGATGGTACGCATTTCTCCTCCTTACACGAGGCACCACAACAACGTTTCACAAGGCAACGCCGGTCAACTGCTGTTTGTGTATGAGAAATCGGTTGGAAACTTTGCTCATGTCAGCACGTTATAGGTGTCGCCACCGGCGCCAACCTTGTGTGAATGCTGTGAAAAGGTAATCATTTGCATATCATCTTCTTCCTGTCGGTTAAATTTCGCGTCTGTAGCACGTCATTTTCGTGGTGTAACAATTTTAATGGGCAGTAGTGTATAAGACTAGGGCAAATCAATGTAAAATTACAAAGTTCCAGTGTTAGATCAAAATTTACGCTATCTACTTATATACACGGAAGAAAAGAAGTCGCAACACCAAAAAATATTTAATGAAGAGTAATGAAGTTTGGAGAATAAATTTGTCACAGTAGCATATTTAAGTGAGTGACATTGCGCCACAGGTATATGTACACGAGAGAAATGCGAAATGCTGACAAATAAATAACGAGTGTAAACGCCAGAATGTTGAATGCAAACGTGCACCTGTATTGTGTTACACAGGTGCCGGATGTTAGTTTGTGGGATGGAGTTCCATGCCTGTTGCGCCTGGTGGGTCAGTACAGGGACTGTTAGTGCTTCTTGTGGATGACGCTGCAATTGTCGTCCAGTGATACCCTGTATGCGCTTGATTGGAGACAGATGTTTTTCATCAATGGCGCCACAAAAGGTCTAATGACCACCTGGAAGTTCAAATTCGAAGCCAGGGTGCGTGGGATAACCATGAGAGAGCTCCTGCTGTCGTATGAAATCGCACTCAAGACCCAAGTCCAGGTGTAGGTGCAATGTGTCTAGCACGCAGAATGATCGGTTACAGGCCATCAACTCGCCTCCTCCTAATCAACTCACGGAGATCACTGTCACCGAGGCAGAACCAGCTTTTATCAGAAAACACTACAGATACCCACCCTGCCGTCCATTCAGCTCTCGACTGACACCACTGAAGTCGCAAACAGCGGAGGTTTGAGGTCCGAGGAATGCACAGTACACGATTTGTAACAGTTCGTTGTGTTGTGGTGCCAACTGCTGCTCTTATTGGTGATCTGCAATATCGCAGAAGGTATATCCAGCTTCTCGTAGATCTATTACACTACCTCGTTCAGACTCAGTGAGGATGAAGGCATTCTTGATTAACATCACCTGACCGCGTCCAATCTCAAAGGTAACTAACGCTCACGACTGTTACAGCTGCATTTAAAGCAAACCTGATTTATATCCTCATAGTGGCGCCACTCTTACGTGACTGGCGTGAAATCGGAATATACATTATCTTTCAGATGTAGACATCCGCCTACCAACTTTAGTTTGTGTCGCACAGCTCCTCCTTGGTGTTACGATTCTTTTTGCCTCTTGTGTATATCAGTCACGTAACGATTTCGGATTGATGTCGGCAACATGTGCTATACGCTACGCTCACTCTATAGATATTTGTGTTCAGTGGTAGATTTCAAAGGTAATATATTTGATAGTTGGTTAGCAGTACAAAGATGTTGTAATTGGTAGACTGCCTTTTGATCAATTTAATATTCTTCCAAAACATTTGTGGAATGTTCGTAAAGTTGTGAATATAAACCACTAAATTAGGGGGGATGTTGATGAAATTGACCAAATGTGTCAATTTTCAATTTACTTTTTATTTGTTACTACAACTCATGGACAATTTCTCGAAGTTTCAATGTTGAAATCGCATCCGAAGTGTCTCAAAATTAATTAAAAGTGTGACGCGGCCTCCCTGCCACGCCCACGTTTTGAAGCAGCGCTTCAATAACAGCTCAGTGAACAACGATTCTGTGTATTACTTTGAACCAAACATGTGCGGGGACAATCTGGAAGGCCGTGATACATACTCTTTGCTTTTATAGATCATCTTTGGCCGATCCTGCCCTTCTCAAAAAGTGTGTTCATGGCAAAACCTAAAATCCAAATGAGTCTCTAAATTCGCTCATATGGAAACGATGCCCCAAAAACTCATTTGCATCTGCTACAGTTGTCATAATTGCAACTTATGATGCAGTTATTGTATTTAATGACTGGAGCGTCGGGAGGATGGAGGTATTAGAAAGAATGGGCTTCAAGATAGGAAATTTTACTCAAGACATCCGGAGAAAAATAGATAGCGCGTCTCTGCAGCTGAAAAGTCAGTTGAAGACCTGGCAAAGGAAAGAAGACAGACAACAAGAAACCAGAAGAGAAGCCTTGAAGGGAAAGACGGCCCAGAGTACAAATGTGGGGCCTTCTGAAAGACTGACATAAGGAAGAAAGTCAGGTTGAACTTTAAATTGCGTTTCCTGAAAAGTTTTGTTTTTTAAAGTTTATGTACCTTTTCCTCAAATTCTATGAATGGTAGAATTATGAAATTTTGTACACATATTTCTGTAAATAAACATTGTCTCAAGAGCAAATTTTGAAATTCTGATTGCAAGTTGAGATATGGGGCAAAGTGCTTGGAATTTTGCATGAATTTAAAATTGTACATGTGGAATTATAATTAGAAAATTATGAAAATTCTCTTATTGGACCTATTCCAAAAACTTCGTGAGAGAAGCTTACAACATATAAAGAGATGAACAGAGAAATTTTTGTAGAAATCTCGTGAATACTTTCTGAGAAAAAGGAACATAGATAATTTTTTGAAAATAAAACTTAAAATTTCATTCAAAAAAAGTTGAATATATATAATCAAAGGATTTTATATGTAAATGCATTACTTTCATGTAAAGCGTGGTACCAAATTTCATTGTCATATCTCCAAAACTGTGGAGTTGGTGCATTTTTGAAATAGTGTGTCTTTTTCATCAACGTCCCCCCTTAAGGGAGTTTTCCATTGTGAACTCCTTGTTTTCAGCGGGTTAAGATGCGTGCTTGTCGCCCTATGGTGTTTCTGGCTCTCTTGTTTTAGACTCGTTAGTCGCCCACGGAATCGAGTTATTTCGTAACTCCACCACGCGATCGAAGAATTCCGTAGCCACTGCCCCTTTTTGTGCGTTCGTCGCCCACACTGAGAATCGCTGTATAGTTTCTGGGTGGTTTGTTTCGACGATTGCGTGAATTAAGAGGATGAGTCGGGAAATGCGGAAGGCGCTCCAGCTCTCCAGCAGTTAGAAAACGAGAGAAAGGGCTGCGGCGAAATCCCGAAATCACGCTCTTATAGCTCATTTCAGCTCACCACAAACTCTGTGATTACGGTCGAAGTCGATTTCGCAGAAAATATGAAGTCAACTGAGCAGGAAATGCCGATCTGTCTGTCATCCTCGTACCACACTTACCTCCATTCTCATATACGCGAAGACTTGCTGAAAAAACGACCCTGGCGTTCATTTCGATCAGAAGATGTGTGAAATACGTATCTCCACCGACTGAACAACTGTTTCAAAATTTCCACCAATGTGATAATAAAATGACACTTGCGTTACTCCATGAAAACCTGTGGGATCATTAGATTTTAACTAAGTACATTGGCTTACATTCTGGTGATTAGGAATAACGCATCCCCAAATATTCTCGTTTTGCTGCCAGTATCGGAAATGAAAATTTTTCCCATTATCATGAATTAATCGTGGACTGTGAATGCCAGCCACTGATGATGGTGAAACATCATATTATCCGTCGAATTCTAGGTCGCGTATAACTGCTCTAGACTTTACTAGAGAACTTCTTTACGAAAGCAGACGACTGAGTTGTTATAATCCAAACGTTAACCGTTTATTTCATGATCGTCGTATGAATTTCTTTCCAAATAGGCATTAAAACTTTTTTCACTTGCGACGATATTTTCTGTAGACGAAAATGCCAAGTTGAGGCGTAGTTCCGGGCCTCGTTAAATTGCACGTTTTTGCTATAACAGCGACATGAGCCATTTTTGTGCTCTGAAGGAGATAAACGTGTACCACTCTTGTGAGCATCTATGGCGAAGCACCATCTTGTAGAAATGAACTTTGTGGTCGTTGGGGTGTCATAATGACCGAGCATTACTTGTCGACTGTTCGCTGATGTTGCTGATCGTTGTGTAGTTAAAATGATACACAAAAGACTTCTGCAGTGCTTGACCCGTCAGCTTAAATACCAATAAATCTCAGATAACGCCCACAGTCAGGATCGAATATCTGATAATTATTTCACTACTCCACCTACTAAACGAAAGCGGAAAGTAGGTTTCGTGTATAAAACAATGGTTAAACATGTATAGACAAAGTGTAATGGATATACAAAAACAGTTCTCGAGAAAGCGTTACTACTCTTTACAGGTAAAACTGTGACGAATGGACAAACGAAACGGCTCATGAAAGTCTTGAGCACGTGTTCAAAATTCGAATGAAGTTGAGGCTGTCGAGGAGTATTTCATCAGAAACTATACAGCCCTAAAGATTGTTGAAATCCGTGACCTTATACTTCAAACATTGGAAAATGAAACTAATTGCTAGTTAAATATCGAGAATCGGTTATCTAATCTTCACTGTCTGCAATGTATTGACGTCACTCAGGTTTTGTTTGGACGCCTCTGTTGTTTACTAAGCTTGATCAGATTAGAGGAAACAATATTTTCGTATCATCCTTCCGAATTGATGCTGAATTTCAGGCAGAGTTACAATTTAATGTGAATCTTCAGTCACAGCAGAAGTTTGCGTTTTCATATAATGAAGTTTTCTCATTGTTGAAAGTTAAATTCCAAACATTCACAATGGAAATAGTGGTGAACAGAATCGCAAACTAACATGAAGTTTAGAAAGCTCATTTATCACGGAACAACAAGAGACTTCGGGTGACGATCAAAGGAAAGCTAATTGTAATGATAACCCTCCGCCACGAACTGACAGGTTGCTTACGAGGTGCGAAAGCGGAGTTAAATACTGCCAACTGTGTACCGTTTAGGGTAGTGGTTTCTAACCTTTCGTAGACCATTACCCCTGAGTGCTAATTAGACATTAGCTACTAATCCCGCGCTCCCTCCCCCTCCGCCACATTATCACCAACTTTAGTGCCTAAGTAAAGGGTAGAATGAAAGAATTATCTTGGAATATTTTTCTTTTTAAAATGATAATACGCCTTTCAGATAAGAAAGCTAACTATCCACAGTGAGGATAGACACTTGTTACAAAACATACTTCCCCTGCAATACTCCTCTCTATAGGAAACTTGCTTGATCTGCATGCTGCAAACCCCTATAAAATCAACCAAGTTAAAATGTGTGGACCAAGCTGACTGTTCGTAAATCACTAGAGTACTGCACACCTTACTTTGAACTCGCAGTAATTGGAACACTTCAGGCTGTTGATACTTTGACCAAAGCCACTAATAACAGTATTATTATTATTATTATTATTATTATTATTATTACTACAAACCTGACATCATACTCACCAATAAAAAGAAATTAACACAACTCATAGAAATATCCACACCCAATACAACAAATATGCAGAAGAAAACAGGAGAAAAAATTGAAAAATACATCCAACTGGCTGAGGAAGTCAAGGACATGTGGCAACAGGATAAAGTTGACATTATACCAATTACACTATCTACTACAGCAGTCATACCACACAATATCCACCAGTATATCAACGCAATACAGCTACATCCAAAAGTATATATAGAACTACAGAAATCTGTTATTATTGATATCTGTTCAATTACCAGAAAGTTCCTAAATGCAAATTAACATATATCGTACAGTTAAAAGGAAGTCACGCTTGTTCAGGGTCCTCGTCACTTTCCATTTTAACCAGACATTACGTCTGAGAAAGGAAAATAATAATAATAATAATAATAATAATAATAATAATAATAATAATAATGTGTGCTCCAGTATGTAGCCCTTACGTTGTTACTACTGTGTCGTGCTGTCAGTTAATTTATTTATTTGTTTCGAGTTTCTAGAATACAGCACGTACTACCTACAACTTGGAGAAGACATTTTCTTGAGCTATTTAGGATTTGTTCCGTATATATCTCATTTTTAACATAAGCGATGTACACGACAAAGCGCAACATGTGTGTGTAGTGGGTGGAATATGTGAGGAAACCGTAACCTCCACCATATTAATGTTACTAACTGAAACAAGTTAATTATTGATAAATTAAATAATAATAACTATTATTATTAGTATGTTACAAAATTTTAATAATAAAATGATCTTTTGAAAATAATTTAGCTTCGTGACTGAAACAGAATGGAATCGTCTAATTTTTCCCCTCGCAAAATTTCATTTTCTCCCCCAGGGGGTAATTTCCCCCAGGTTGGGAACCGCTGGTTATTGGCTGCTGTCCTGGGAGATGTCGGTGCCCGGTCATCAGGCCGGAGACACGGTGTAACGGGCAGCGCAGGTGTGCAGCAGGTGGTCCTGGGTATTGATCCGGAGCTCGCTTGCGTCACACCAGCTGATCCTGCGGCTTTGCACTCGCGCCAAGTCCCAGGACTCGCACTAGGGATGGGGAAAACCGACCGCTTAAAACCGATACCTGTATTTTGATTATGAATAACCGGAATTTTTCGGTATTTGTTTGATCCCAGTTCTAACATGTGCTTTTTATTTTTTGCTAGTAACCGACTAAAAAATCTAGGTGTCATTTAGCTGTAACAGCAGATTTCAAATGTTTTGTTTTTTAAGTAATCCTTTTTTTAAAGAAAAGTAGTAATTATTATTCATAAAATTTACATTAGTTTGAAATATTGCGTGGTTACAGGAAATGGGAGAAGCGATCGGTGCTATTTTAATAATGCCGAAAGAAACGGCCAACAAACACATGACGGAGGAACTGGTACGGCATTGCTGAGACAGTAACGTTCTAGTTGCCACATGCGGTAGCTTAGCGTGCAGTGTACAGCATTTGCCCACACCTGATCTACACTCCTGGAAATTGAAATAAGAACACCGTGAATTCATTGTCCCAGGGTAGGGGAAACTTTATTGACACATTCCTGGGGTCAGATACATCACATGATCACACTGACAGAACCACAGGCACATAGACACAGGCAACAGAGCATGCACAATGACGGCACTAGTACAGTGTACATCAACTTTCGCAGCAATGCAGGCTGTTATTCTCCCATGGAGACGATCGTAGAGATGCTGGATGTAGTCCTGTGGAACGGCTTGCCATGCCATTTCCACCTGGCGCCTCAGTTGGACCAGCGTTCGTGCTGGACGTGCAGACCGCGTGAGACGACGCTTCATCCAGTCCCAAACATGCTCAATGGGGGACAGATCCGGAGATCTTGCTGGCCAGGGTAGTTGACTTACACCTTCTAGAGCACATGCGGACGTGCATTGTCCTGTTGGAACAGCAAGTTCCCTTGCCGGTCTAGGAATGGTAGAACGATGGGTTCGATGACGGTTTGGATGTACCGTGCACTATTCAGTGTCCCCTCGACGATCACCAGAGGTGTACGGCCAGTGTAGGAGATCGCTCCCTACACCATGATGCCGGGTGTTGGCCCTGTGTGCCTCGGTCGTATGCAGTCCTGATTGTGGCGCTCACCTGCACGGCGCCAAACACGCATACGACCATCATTGGCACCAAGGCAGAAGCGACTCTCATCGCTGAAGACGACACGTCTCCATTCGTCCCTCCATTCACGCCTGTCGCGACACCACTGGAGGCGGGCTGCACGATGTTTGGGCGTGAGCGGAAGACGGCCTAACGGTGTGCGGGAACGTAGCCCAGCTTCATGGAGACGGTTGCGAATGGTCCTCGCCGATACCCCAGGAGCAACAGTGTCCCTAATTTGCTGGGAAGTGGCGGTGCGGTCCCCTACGGCACTGCGTACGATACTACGGTCTTGGCGTGCATCCGTGGGTCGCTGCGGTCCGGTCCCAGGTCGACGGGCACGTGCACCTTCCGCCGACCACTGGCGACAACATCGATGTACTGTGGAGACCTCACGCCCCACGTGTTGAGCAATTCGGCGGTACGTCCACCCGGCCTCCCGCATGCCCACTATACGCCCTCGCTCAAAGTCCGTCAACTGCACATACGGTTCACGACCACGCTGTCGCGGCATGCTACCAGTTTTAAAGACTGCGATGGAGCTCCGTATGCCACGGCAAACTGGCTGACACTGACGGCGGCGGTGCACAAATGCTGCGCAGCTAGCGTCATTCGACGGCCAACACCGCGGTTCCTGGTGTGTCCGCTGTGCGTGTGATCATTGATTGTACAGCCCTCTCGCAGTGTCCGGAGCAAGTATGGTGGGTCTGACACACCGGTGTCAATGTGTTCTTTTTTCCATTTCCAGGAGTGTATACGGTAGTTTCTCGCTGTCGTCGATGGACATAAGTTGTACTGCATAATCGCACCAAATATAGCGTGGAAATATTTTTCCGGCGTGATATAGCAATCAAGTAACATACATTTGCCTTAAGAGATTAAAAAAATGTTTGACATTTCTATGAAATAATAAAGGAGGGGGAAATTAGGGCAATAGTAATAAATTAAAAATTTAACAACAATAAATTCATAGTATCAAGTAAAAATAGGAAATCGGACCTGATATGCTGCCTCTGTTTACAAAAACCTGCTTGTAGCGCTTGAAAACAGACAAATTAACAGGAAAAACATTATCTTCAACCTTAGTTTTCATCCTTTAGCACTGACTGTTCGTAATGCCCAAATAGTGGTATGATCCCACACAACATGATTTTAGAGCAGTTTCAAAAAATTAGAATCAATAGGACAACGCTGGTGACACTTTTTTGTAGTGTTGGACCACTTATCACTTTTCGAGAAAAGCAGTGAATGGTAGACCGACTCAGTTTTTTTTATTTGCCTATTTAATTTTAACAATTAGTACGCATCTAGAAACCGAGGGAAAAATTTTCCAATATTTGTTAGATTTCTACATTTGTTATAGGAAATAACATGAATAAGAAACCGAAAATCGGTTATTTCAGAAACCTGTTATTTTGAGCAATTTTAACAGGCAAGTTAAACCAGCGTATAAAAATCAATATACCCGAAAATCGGTTGTTTCCGTGATAACCGCCACCCCTACCTCGTACTGCCGCTAATCAGAGCACAGAGACTGACGTCGACTATTCCTGATGTTCATGGAGTAGAACCGAGCCTTATGATGACATTAACAGAGAAACAACTACTATTGTAATAGTAACACAGCTAGCCCGATCTTGCTTTCACATTTTTTTCTAGCAATTTATTACCAGAATAATTACTTTTACCGCCAACAGTGGATGGTGATACGCTATTAGAGCTACAATCGTTATTTTAACAAAGTTCTTGACTACAACCGACAGACACTAGTCATGTAACGGAGATCTGAACAGTACTACACCAAGCATTATCACAACTGAAGCGCCAGCGATAGGCTAAACATGTAGCTGTTACTGAAATAACACCTTCATTGTTAAAAAAAAAAAAAAAGAGCCCGCCATCAGTAATGCGTTACCTAATATTGGTTTTTTGCTGTTCGTTACATTTGAACACTCGCTACGTCTATACAGAGTAAGTTTATGGACAGGAAAGACTAAAGATAAATACACTGTAACTGTAGCCTCTCTCCACATACTTATAAATGGTATTGCTGCACAAATGTTTTTATTCAATTTTAATTTATGAAAGTAATTAGTTTGTCAAGTAAGTATATGTAATAAATATTTTGAACTCTTTATACTCAGTTTAGTCTCTTTTAAAATTTTATAGTAATTATATTCACAAATTCGTTAACCCCCTTTTCTTTACTCTGTTTCCTTTGTAGTCACTGAGACATCCGCGGCCACTAATTGACTTATATCACGAGGCAGCTGTCTCGGGTTCTTAGGTCAACAGCTACTTAACTGATAATTATTAGACGTTTCGTTTCAGGAGTGGCTGACTTTCTCAAAGAGTTATCCTTTATTGCTCGTGGAGAAATCGAGTTCACTAGCAAAGGTTATGTGAATTGTCAGACAGGAGGTCACGCGATTAATGATCAAGGAAAGGGCCTAGGTCATAATTTCAGTCCTCCACGATGACAAGTAATGTTATCAGTGAACCGGCCGTTAGCCGAAGAATCCGGAAAAGGCGCCTCCAAAAGATGGCTTAGGCTTATGAGTTGGTTTGTTGCGATCACCTACGATTTCCTCCCATTTGCTTATCTCTTCTTATACTCAATATCTTCAATTATTTGTTGGATAGACTCCTACCTTGTCTACGGCTCCCTGCAGTACCATGAAATTATTGCCTGATGTCTCAACATTTGAAGAGTGTGAGTCAAAATCTCAGAGTTGTCAAGAGAATCAGAAAAAAAGTCTCTCATCCTGTACATAACATTTTTGTACGAAAGAAAAGTGGAGAAGGTATTGTGATACTGCAGAATGATGGCTGCCCGCTCCACCACATCATAAAAATGAGACAAATTACAAAATTAATGATTCATTAAGAACATTTTAAGTGCCATACCAGGTAACTGACTGGTTGTAAGTGTCGTAATAGAGGCAAACACAAGTACAGAAACACAGCAGTAATATTGCAAATAGTAGAATTGTAGTCTAAAAATCCATTTTTCATTTCTTTTTCAATTTTTATTTGCAGTAGACAACAGATTTAAATTCATAAAAAATAGACTTCTGTTTATTACACACCTGCGTTCATGGTATCAGAAGTTGTAAAATTTACAGTAAACTCCCTGGGCTGTTGAGGAAGAAACGGCAACATCGTCAATAGGTCTTCGAATTTTGCAGATGAAGTACGGCACAGCAGACATCTGCCATACGCTTTCTTCTTTTGAATACGTTGACATTTTTTCATTCTTTTGTTTCAGAGTGAGAATTTTGAATAGATATTTGATATTAATTTATGACAGACATTTATCGTACTGCATTTGTAGATGCATTGCCTACATTGATAACATTGTTTCAGCTGCATCTTTAAAATCAGTCGTGTGCATTTGAAATACTTTGAGTGGGTTCACAGCTTCAGATGTGTGTAAATATTGCGGAACAAGACTTGGACGCATGGCACTTAGAAATCATGAGGGAAGCACTGCCTGACACAAAGGCCATGCACCTTCTAATGATGAATGTTCAGACATTTTTTCTGTGATTTGACACTTCACTCTTAGAACGTCCTGTCATCCAGTCCCTTCTTAGTGTTTACCACATATTCCTTTGCCCGACGATTCTGCAGAGAACCTGTGTATTTCTCTTCACTACATTAAAGTTTGAAAGTCCTACAGCACCATACCTCAGACGCATTAATTCTCCACTGTTCGCTTTCCTCACAGTCCGTGATTCACTTCTATTCAACGGTGTATTCCAGACGCACATTCGCAGGAATTTCTTCCTCAAGTTAAGGCTTTCGTTTGGTAGTAGTAGACTGGTCTGCTTCTTATGACGTGTTTGCTTCGTCCGTCATGCATACTTCAGCTCCATGGTAATAGAATTCCTTCGTGGTCCCCAGTTGTATTGTGACCTCGTATCAGATTCATTCACTGGAAGGGCATTTTTTTTTCGTGCAATGTTGATGTTGGTCAGTTGTAACTATTGATTTGTACGTTATGTTTAGTAACGTTTTAAAAACATTTCTTCCGCTTGTGCCGAGAGGGATGGAGCGGTGATCAAACATTGGACTTCATGATGGAGGCACATTGTTCATATCATCACCTCCCATCTTGAATCAAGTTTTTCGTGGTTTCAGTAAATCTCTTAGAGCACTAAATGCTTGAATAGTCTCTTTAGGTTACTCGATTTTGTCCCCACAACACAGCACATGTGGTGCTACAGAAGAATACTGAAGATAAGGTGGATAGATCACGTAACTAATGAGGAGGTATTGAATAGGATTGGGGAGAAGAGAAGTTTGTGGCACAACTTGACTAGAAGAAGGGATCGGTTGGTAGGACATGTTTTGAGGCATCAAGGGATCACAAATTTAGCATTGGAGGGCAGTGTGGAGGGTAAAAATCGTAGAGGGAGACCGAGAGATGAGTACACTAAGCAGATTCAGAAGGATGTAGGTTGCAGTAGGTACTGGGAGAGGAAGAAGCTAGCACAGGATAGAGTAGCGTGGAGAGCTGCATCAAACCAGTCTCAGGACTGAAGACCACAACAACAACAACACAGCCCGACCTACGCCTATAATGACCGTGTTATCTACGAGACTTTTACTTGTAAATATTCTTATCAAGCAGTTGGCGGATCCCTATACTTATATTTGACCCTAATTATCACTCGTAGAAAAAAGGAAAGACGCATACTTACTGTAGCTTTGTAGACAAGTGAAAGTGCTATGTGAAATACTTTTGGTCTCAGAGCCATCCCCAGCGTGCACGGATCTCGTTCTGTCCAAATAGCTGGAAGGCGCAATTACGTGAGCACAGCGTGGCCAACAGGCTGATGAGCGACAGCTGCGGTTTCGCCTTGTGGCCCTACTAGGACTTTCACTTCTATCACAGCCTTGCTAACAAGCGCCGTTAACGCCCTGTGTCTGAGGCCGTGACGTAAGACAGTGTTGCACGGCATTTACTGAGTCTGACTTAATACATTCCCCTGTTGCCGATAGACTTCTCCAAAAATATTGACTAAGAATTGAGTGGGCACTGTCAAGTAATAGAAATAAAGCAAAACACGTACCAGTACAGTTAGCTAGAAGTTACGTCGTTTTAATAAATCGAAGCCTATTATTTGGCTTTGTGTGCGCATTTTCATTTCTTTCTCTCATAAATGACATCTGACTTCATGTTTGGGTTGAACTATACAGTGTTCAGTAAACAATTTCGTGCATAGTAATATGACCATAGCAACATTATGATCTTTGATGTGTAGGGTGTACGTAATAAGTCCTCGAATACTGAGAGGGTCTTAGAGCATTTGTCGCACTTATTTTTCGTTATAGCTAAACAGTTGTTCCACGTACATGGCTATGGGCTACGTTTGCAGTCAAATAATTTATTTGACATAAACAACCTTAACATCAATTTTCACTCGTAATGTGTCCAAAATTTTGTGGATTGTTCATCGTGTTGTGATATTACGAGGGTTGGAACTTTAATAGTGCCAACTATTTGTTTACAGCTCTTACGTAACAGATACTTGTTTCAAACTGTTACTGGCCTTCAAAGTAGTCACCAGCATTGTGTAAAATCCGTTGCCATTTATGTGGAGGTCGTGGGATACTCTTAGCAGTGGCAGTTGTGTTGACAGTTCGAGTAGCGCGGTCTATTGTCCGACGAAATTGTAGCAGTTCTGAAGCGAATGCCGTGAAGTTTCCTTCAGTTTAGAAATCGAGTTGAACTCACGAGGGCTTTAGTCAGGGGAGTGCAGTACGACTTCCACATCGCTCGCAACGGATTTTACACAATGCTAGTGACCACTTTGAAGGTCAGTAAAGCTTTGAAACACGTACCTATTTGGTACGAGCTATAAATAAATAGTTGCCACTATCAAAGGTCTAACTCTCGCATATTTATCCTGAGCAGTTCATGTCTCAGCCGGCCGATGTGACCGAGCAGTTCTAGGCGCTTCAGTCCGGAACCGCGCTGCTGCTGCTGCTGCGGTCGCAGGCTCGAATCCTGCATCGGGCATGGATGTGTGTGATGTCCTTAGGTTAGTTAGTTTTAAGTAGTTCTAAGTCTAGGGGACTGATGACCTTAGATGTTAAGTCCCATAGTGCTTAGAGCCATTTGAAACATTTCATGTCTCGAAAGAAAATTACATGATGTTCATCTTGTTTTGTACTAATTTGCTCACGATTTTGTTTCTGCGATCAATATGTTTCATGGGAAGATATCGTTTCGTTCGCAAGCTGTTTCTCGCTAGCATTTGATGCACTTGTCTGAAAGAGAAGCGATAAGGAAATTTGGAAATTTGTGGTAAGGTCTTATGGGACCAAACTGCTGTGGTCAAATCGATCCCTAAGCTTACGCACTACTTAATCTAACTAACTTACGCTAAGGACAACACACACACACCCATGCCCGAGGGAGGACTCGAACCTCCGACGGGTGAAAGCTGCGGGGACCGTGACAAAGCGTCTCCCCGCGCGGCAAGCGACAAGGAAAGATTAAAAGCAACATTGCAGATATCTTAACAAACATAGTACATTCAGGTTAAGAAATCATTTTGTCTGAGTCTCCATAGTTATTTTTGTAGCTGTTCTTACATTAATGCGCCATCTGGAGTTGTAGTGTGGGTCGCAATATAGCCCTACAACGTTGTATTTATTTTATGATAGTGATACTAGCATCCCTCTAACCACGATTCTGACCATTTTCCTTTCATTATTTTGTGTATGTGTGTTTGGGGGAAGGCGCTGTCAAAGATAAGTAGTTTCAAAAAGTTTAAAATTATGGGGAACGTTTGTTGGAAGTCGCTAAGTACTCACATTCTCAAATACTGGTTCAATATAGACTACGCAATTTGTGGGCCTGAGTTCGCTGCCTCAGGATATATATGTAGTTTCTAACTTTAATTTTTTTGTTATTGTGTGAAATCTTTAACGTGAGATTATATCCATTAAAAACTAGATTATGACGGCTTCTTAAATTTTTAAATTCAATCAGTAATTATGCCTTTAGGTAGGCAACTTGCAACAGAGAATGTGCGATCATTTTAACCCTTTAGTAGTAAACACTTAGGAATAACATATCTATCTATGTTTTCTAAACATAATAAAAATATGTGAACAGCTCAGAAGAATTAAGGGAACATGTTTATCAACGTCCAGTATGTTGGCGGTACCCGTGGTCTTGCTGCCTAGTGTGAGATCTCCGCTATCAGTGTATGCGTCAACTAAAGTCGTCAACCATTTAGCGGCTGTGTTATGCACTTCAATATCAGGTGACCAAACAAGGGAAGTGATTACCGGTGATCCAGTGTTCTCTAGTGAGATACAGAGATGGCAACTGTCATTTGAGGTCGTTAACAGGAATGAGTGTACTATGTAGCATATTTTTTGTAGATTGACGATGTAATTTATGTGTCGATATGATAACGCTGTATAATGCTTGATTTTATCACTTGATGATAACGATTTTATATTTCGCCTAAGGATGCTGTGAATACTTTTATGACCTGATGATGATCAGACTACTGAAACTGGTAGTGTAAATAAAGTATGTTACCAGCAGCTCAAGGCGATAATATGATTCTTTTTTTAGGTTTTTGCTTCAATTTAACGCCAGGATGATTGCGAATTCGTATCTAGGTGAATGTCTAGCCCCGTGAC